>NW_027204381.1:10375000-10567500 GCF_024711535.1 Dipodomys merriami
TATCTCAGAGCTTAATCCCTCTCCTTTAGATTATAGACTAGATTGTGTGACTGTCTCCAATTGAATGGAGCATGGAAAGAGAAATATTATAACTTTACAATGAAGAAACCTGGCAGACACCATGCTGGCCAAGTGACCAACATTGACATCACATTGATGATGTCAGGTGAATTGTAAGCTCTGTCCTGGTACATATGTGTCCTGAGTCTAATCCTGAGAAAATAGCTGGCAAACAAACATTTGGGGATTTCTACAGAATACCTGTCACTCTTTAAAGTTTTGAAAGGCCAAGATTCAATTACCAATTAGAAGACACTTGGGACACACAGATTCAACAAATGTGTATTGAAGGACTGGGTGGGGTCCTGGAGATCAATGGGAAGGTAGGGGGAATAGTTTCATTAACATATCTCTTTTATTGATGCCAGAGTTTTAAAAGATGTAAGGTTAGGCTGTGTAGCAGATGTAACAGGTACCAGTGGCTCATGACTGTAATCTTAACTATTCAGGAGGGTGAGAGCTGAGGATCACAGTTCAAAGACAACCAGGGCAGGAAAGCCCATGACACTCTTATCTCCAATTCACCACCACCACCACCACCAGCAACAACAACAAAAGCCCAAAGTAGAGCTGTGGCTCAAGAGATAGAGCACTAGCCTTGAGCAAAAAAAGCTTAGGGCAGTGCCCCAGTCCCTGAGTTCAAGTCCTAGGACTGGCCTACACCTACACCTACACACACACACACACACACACACACACACACACACACACACACACACACACACACACACACACACACACAAGCGCTATGACATTATACTAAGAATATAAATGACTGCTCTATGTTATCTTTGCAATCCTTCTATGAATCTAAAAATACTTCTTCAAAATAATAAACTGTTAAAAAAAGAACATGACCTAGCCTTCTTGACAGGCCTTTGTCTTTTATCACAACCTGTGTTGTATGCTGACCTCCCTTCAGTTGGCAAGTAAAGGTGCACACATGTAGGTAGAGACACTGGATCATCTGCTGTGCATTATTGATGAATATCACTGCAGGAGCTTGGAGAACTCCAGAGAGAGAAGAGACAACTGGCAAGAGTCTTTACAAATTTATTAAATATCTGTCTTTTTTTATGAAAAAAAAAAAACAATAGTCTACCAATGTGACCCATACATCTAAAAATAAGCAACTTGAGTTGCCAACCAATGGCTCATGCTATTTAAATGTGGAAAAAGAAATAAAGCTTCTTTAAAGGTAAATTATTTTGTGAAAGCATTAAGCTTTTTCCAGTCCCTTTTTATGTCCGGTGATGCTGGTGACTATAGGCAGGTGGAAAGAAAAGGTATTACTGTTTTTATCTAATGCTTAGAATTGCTTGCAACTGCCTTGTTCTGATTCACTGAGAAATTTCCTACCCTGGTTTCTCCAATTAATGGATGTTCAATGCTTCTAGGGAAGCAAAAATACATATTCATTTTCTCTGACTTCTTCCGTGGCCGGAGTCTCAGTAAATCCCTAATTCTCCAGTAACACTAGCAGAATAAGGAGGATCTAGTTGAGTTTTACCTCTATGCCAACTCTGGCTGATTTCTAGTTTTTCAGTGAATTTATAAGCCATTTGATCTGAGCTGAGCAAAGAGTTTCCTCACCACAAATTACATCCTGGGAGAATCTGCACATAAGGAAGCAGAATGGACATTTGAGTGCTCTTTTTTATTATATATGATACTAGTATGCAGAAAGGGTACTCCTTTACATTTCAGGAATTAGAGAGGGTAATAAGCAAAAACATTGAGTGTGGGGGTTGGGGGAGGACATGCTAATTTCCTTAGTTAAAATAAGTTGTTCTGTGATTGTGAAGATTATAGACTTAGAATTTAAATGTCAGAAAGAGCTAGATTTTTTTTTTACTGTAACTAGGCACATAAGAATTATTTCTCAATATTTCTTGCCCAAATGCCCACTTAAACCATTGAAATATTCACCAGAGCAGCAACTACATCCTAATAATGCCCTCAAATATGAGGTTTATTCCTTCCAGACACATCTCAGTGGTTGATTTCTGGTGAAATGCAAATTTGCAAAGTCTACCTAGTGAATTTACTTTTCTTTGAATACATCTCTTTCTTCTATAGGACAGTCCTTTATCTGCTAGAAGATAATGATTGTATCTGTCTGAAGTCACGTGCCTCAGGCACTATAGAGTTCTTCAATGTATTGGTTCACTACATGGTTACTAGAAAAAATATACCCATTTATTACCTCTTAAAGGAAGCTTCCCAGAACTGAAAATAGTTTGCATCTTCATCAGTCAGTATGCAACAGGTTTGCATAAAAGCTTGACATACACAGGAAGCCCATATAGAGAAAAGCCCTTAATGACATGCTTTATGTCTATATTTGAGTTATATTTGGTGACTATATTACAGTCACTGGTCTTTTTTGTGTGAAATCTTTTTTGTGCATATTGGTCAAAACAACACAATACCTTTTTAACCATCTCTCAGCTAGAGACCTGGGTTATATACTATTGTGGCTACACAAGAAATCTTCATCTGTGTGTTATATTTTTGTTCTCCTTGTCAATTTGGAGACACTGGGAGATTCTATTTGGCATTTCCATGTTTATATATAATTAAAGTATGTGGCATGATACCCTAGACCTGAAGTGCCCCGCAGAATGCTGGCAGGTATGAGGCAGACATTAACAATTCATTTGTTTCTCTTTCATGTTTCTGCTTAGAACAATAATATTATTTATTCCTTGATCTTTCACAGTCTTGTGGAGATAATGAAAGGCTATGGTATATGTATTACTGCTATTTGGTTCTGGCATTCCATTGGGCCTTGGCTGTGAAGCTCATTGATACAGTTCCATGTATTGAGTGCCTAAAGTTTTCTCTCCTACAATATATCATCTACTCCATTTGAACTGTTAACTTTCTAGTCATTTCTTTCTTGAAACCCCCTTAATCCTTTTACCTGTGAAAACTGTATCTGACTATTTTATCATCTGGCTATTTCAATTAAATTACATTTTAAAAAAAGCATACAGTAAGGTTAAAAATGATCACTATATCACTCCAACTTTCTTCCATTCCCAGAAGGTTAATTGAAAGGCGGCCATCTTGGCGACGTTTAGACAAATGAGGATAATTATGTGTTCTCCAGCTCTTTGTGAGGTTAATTGCTTAGATGTACGAAGCCTTGAAGAACAAAGAAGGAATAAATCAGAAACAGGACTATGATCTGATAACGTGATTTGGTGTATTCATGTACAACTCAAAACAAATAAACCCCTGATTAAATGAACTCAGCCAGTTACCTAGAAACACGGCCAGTTTATCAGGGTCAGACATCCCTAAGTCTATGTACTTTCTCAGGCCTCTGTGAGGGAGGAAAATTGCTAAATTATTTGGAGGTGCAATGGGGTCTTCCAGGGGTGTGGTGTGGTATAGGAACTAGGAAAGAGTCTTGAATAACGCAATGTTACTACACTGTGCAAACATACCCAAGTAGACTTAGATCTTTTACCTACTGATCAGCACTTCCTCTCAACATAGGTCTTCTCTACCAAGAGCAACTTTTTCAGCATCTGGAAAAATATCAAGGAAGTGACATGGAATATATGTGTATGTATACATATATATATATATATATATATATATATATATATGTTTACATACACACACACACACACACATATTCATAGGGGAGCATAGTTGTGCCTTAGGGGAAAAGGGAATATATGTCATAGAACTTAGTTACTACTTTCATCTCTCAGATTTTAATCCATTTTTGCCATGGAGAGCAGATGGATGTAAAATCTGGACAGGTATTGAAGTGATTGGCTCTAACAGGCTGTGTACAATGCATTCAATATTTTGTTTTTACTTTTTATCCAAGCAACATGTGCAATAGGGTAAAACAAAGAGACAACCTGTAAAGTTACCTTTTAGCCAGATCTTTTTTTTATTATCACTTCTATAATGGAGCGTTGAGTACAAGACCAGCTCCTTTATACTCACTCTCTCCATTTCCCTTCTCTGCTGGCTGACCATGAGCTTCCGTTGAGTTAATCTTTTGTCTGTAACCATATTTCACATTACTGCTTCACCTCTCCATCAGTTCTAAAGGTTTGAAGTTAATAAAGAACATTTACATTAGAGTTTTATAAACGATGGTCTCTGTAGAATGACTTTACATCTCAGTAACTCCACTGCAACTGTCCTTCATCTATTTGAATTGAAATGTATTACCAACATAATCCAGTGGATTTTTCCCCCTCTTCTATTAATTGCTGAAATTTAATCCATATTTCAGTTTATGCCATCACTCTGACCTTAGCTTTTTTCATTTTGCTTGCTTACCATTTCTAAACAACCTTCATTTTTGCTATACAATTAAAGATATACATCTTCAATGCACCCATGTCTTCTACTTATATCTTCTATGTCAATGTTGGCATTAAATTATTAATGGAATTTATTTGGGGAATGATATGGCTTCTGGTTCTGCTCTGAACTACTTGCTTTCTAGTCTTTCTGTGCTTCCCTTTGTTTAGGCTTATTTCTATTATTTTTGTTTTAACTTCCTTCCTTTTATCCAAAATTATCTTCTCTTTTTTGGTTTTCTCTCTTATTTAATCTTAGGCAGACTTTCTTTCTTTTAACCCTAATTTGGCTTTAGTGCATCCTCAATTAACTTGCCTTGAATACATATGAAGTAGCTATCATTTCTGAGCCTTTTAATATATATTTAGTGTTTGTATTTTCATTGTGGCCATTTTGTTAATATGGGATTTATTTTTAGTTCACTTGCAACCCATGATGGCACCAGTAGACCCAGTTCTGTCTTATCACAATTCTTACACTAAGCTCCTGAAGACCCAGGCCCCAGTACAGCTTTCAGGGACCCAGGACACAGACTCATCCCTGGGGACTCACACCTGCCTCTTAGTCCCTGACACTGCATCCACTTCCACGAACATCAGTCCTTGGCTGTATCCCACAGACTTGGAACCAGGCTCCTTTCTGTGGATCTGGGTGCCGAGTCATCCTCATCTTTAGGCTGGACTCATGGACTCTGGGTAGGCTAAACTTAGTACAAGGTTTGCCCCTGTGAGTGGTCCTCAGGTTCATCTCAGTGAACACATTCTCTTGGATTGCATCAGATGCTCTGAGTTTCAGATTGGTCTCTATAGAGCCAAATGGTAGCCCCACTTACTTACAGGCAAAGAAACCATACCATGCCAGCTGAAAACTCCAGCAGTGTACTGATCTGAAGAGGTTATAGCCAGACTACCAGAATCTCCCTTCAGGAAGGCTGATGAAAGGCTTCTGCTAATTAGCAATAGTTTATAAATACTGGAAGAGGAGTCTACTTTATCGTGTCTTATAAGGCAAGAGTACTGGATAAAAAATTAAAGGCGAGTCTGTGTTAATAGCTAAGATTCTAAAGCAAAATTGAGGAAACAATATCATTTGAAATAGCATTAAAATTTGGAGAAATCACTATAACCTAGGGAGGAAAGATATGTACAATGAGAAAACAAGGCACAAATTAATGAAGGTACACTCTTGGGAATGAAGAGTTAATATTTCCTAAAGGACACTATCCTCAAAGTGTTCTAGAAAGTAAATGCAATCAATCAAAATTCCAATGGCAATACTCATGAAAGAAATAAACAAATACATAAAACAATTGTAGGACTCGTGTGGAACCATGTATGATCTTTAATATCCAAAGCAATGTTGAACTCGAACAAAACTGAATAATTCCAGCGTACTTGATCTCAAAGTATTAACAAAGCTATACCAATAAAAATTATATCATTGTCGTAAAAAGAGGCACAGAGACCAGTATTAAAAAAATAGAAATCCTAGAAGTAACCCATCATCAATATGACCAACTGAACTTCAGGAAAAGGATAATTACTTCAATGAATGGTATTGAGAAAATTAAATATCCACATACAGAAGAATGAACTTGACCACTAACTTCAAATATACACAACTCTACTCAAAATGGATTTAAGGAAGTGGTATTGTGGCTACAGTGGGAGAGCACTAGCCTTAAGCTGAAGAGCTCAGGGACAGCATCCAGGCCCAGAGTTCAAGAGCCATGACAGACAAAAAACCAATTTCAAAACTATGGACCTAAGACCACACAATTGGAATTTTCTAGAAGAGTATCTCTTAAGCGTTCCAATCATACTGAAAGTTAATTGTGTGAATGCATGAATATGCTAATTAGCTTGATGATGGTAGTCATGTCTATGTATACATATAATAGGTATGTATCATGTACTTTATTTTTGGCAGTTGTGGGGCATGGGTGCTGCCCCTGAGCTCGTTGCTCAAGGCTAGTCTCTACCACTTTGAGCTATAGCACCACTTCTGGTTTTCTGGTGGTTAATTGGAGATAAGAGTCTCACAGACTTTCCTGCCTAGTCTGACTTTGAACTGTGATACTAAGATCTCAGCCTCCTGAGTAACTAGGATAAAAGGCATGAGTCACCAGCTTTTGGAATGTTGTACATTTTAAATGTATACATTTTTATTTGTCAATTTTATTGTGATAAAGCTGGGGTAGGAAAACAGTCATTGTATGTAATAGATTTATATTCCTTCATCCTGAATCCAAATAATAATAGTAGTAGTAGTAGTCGTCATCGTAGCAGTAATAATAATAATAATAAAACTTCCCTGCTCTCAGCCCTTATAATTTTTTGGGTTTTGAGGATGTATACATGTGAGCATGAATAAAATGCTTATTCTCTTAGAAAAGTTTTAGGATATTGCTTCCTACTTTTTGTTTGGAATTTTCATAATAATGTATCGATATATGAGTCCTTTTCCTTTCATCCTGGTTGGCACTCAGCTGATAAGCTTGTTTTGGAATGTTTTCTTATATTACTTCTTCAATATCTTTCTTTACTGATTCCATTCTGACAGTGACATTGATGAGTCAAGGTTGGAATTAGTGGGATGAGTGTATCTGTAGGTGTGACTTCTAATATGATGAGGAACTGTTTCAATTCCACCACTTACATTGATTCATTTATCTTTATAGCAATCCTATGAGATGGTTTAGCATAATTTCAAAGGTAAGAAAATTAAGACACATAAAATAAAAAGTAAGCTAGGAAGTGATGGCCAATAATCTAGCAGAGTTAATTTGGTTGCAACAATGAGCTATGTCCCATATGCTCTATATATCTTTGCTTCCTGTACTGTGGTTCTGGGGAATTTCTACTGTTTTCTCTTGTGACTTGTTAACTTTAACACAATCATAGTATTTTTAATTCTGCTACCGTATTATTCTTCTTTACTGATTATCATTTTTCATAGTATCTTATTTTAATTTTTATTGGTACTATATCGTCTAGAATCCCTGAGAATGCAGATTAGATACTTAAAAGGAAATGCATTCTCTTATCTTATTTCTCCTGAGACCAAATCTCTTTGTTTATCTTGGCTTTTAAAATGTAATTACTGTGTTTTTTTTTCTGAAATGTCATAGATAGGTATTAAGGAACTGCACTGAAATTTTGCTGTAGCTAATAGGAGTTTTCTCTGCTACTGTAAATGTAGATCCCTTTTTCTAATGTGTGTCTCCCTGGAAAAGCATTGCATGCAGGCACTGTACATGATGAAGCTCACTTACTGGCAGATTGCACATTGATTACTACATATATAGAACTCAATTTTAGAGTTTCATATTCTCAAATGGAACAACAGGGTGAATCCCTGCAGCTTCTCTAATTTTATTTTATATTTTAACAGAAATCATTTGCCAGGCACCAGTGGTTTACACCTGTAATCCTAGATACTCAAGAGGCTTAGATTTGAAGGTCAAGTTTTGAAGCCCGTAAGAACTGACAAATACAAGAGATTCTTATCACCAATTAATCAGCAAAAAGCTGAACTGGAGGTGTGGCTCAGATAGGAGAATGCCAGTCTTCAGTGAAAAAGCCAAATGAGAGTATGAAGAATGGAAAGAAGGGAGGAAGGGAGGAAGGGAGGAAGGAAGGAAGGAAGGAAGGAGGGAAGGAAAGAAGGAAGGACGGAAGGAAGGTAAGAAAAAAGAAAGAAAGGAAGGAAGAAAAAGAAGGAAAAATTGTCCTATCTATGGGTTAATACTGGGCTCCCTACAAATGAAGTAAAGGAAAGGCTTGGGAAATAATTGGCTTGTTACTTCCTCTGTTTTTAGCTCCATTTCCCACCCCTTTCCCTCCATATCTCTGCCTTCCGTTTCAGACAGCTTTAAAATTCTCTTTGGCAAGATCACATTTCTGTTGGAGCATTCTCCAGAGGCGAGGCTGCTTCTACCTGTCTTTGTCTGTACTTTCATATTATATTGAAAGTCCTGGTCTGCAGATGATCTTTGTAATGCTCCTCGTGCTATGTCTTTCCCATCTTTACTATGGCTTTCATGGGTATATGGAAGAAGGAAGGGCTCATATATATGCTTTGTGAGCTGTCTTATTTCAACTTCCCTGGGCTTGTCTGAGAAATAGGCCTTTTCTATGTGGCAGCTAGGCCTAGCTCACACTGTTATCCCTTTTAAAATACAGATATGATTTTTTGGGTTTGTTTTTGCATGCACTACAGCTTGAACTCAGGACCTCCAATTCTTTTGCGAACTCAGGACCTCCAATTCTTTTGCTGGGGCTCTATCACCTGAGCCACATCTTTACTTCTAGCTTTTCTTCTGGATATTGGAGACAGGAGTCTCTTGGATTTGTCTGCCTAAGCTGGCTTCCAGTTGTGAGTTTCAGGTGTCAGCTTCCTGAGTAACTAGGATTATAGGCATAAGCCACCAGTGCTTGGCTAACTATTTGTCAGTGTACACTCTGTGTCAGTGCCCCTCACTCACCAGTCCACTGTCCAGCTCAAACTCATTTCCTATTCACACTGCACTAATTGCCAGTGTAACAATTTTAACAGGAGATGAACCCTTTCTTCACATGGACTTCATACTCAAGAATAGATTAATGTTGTTCCTGTAAGAGTTGAGCAGTTACTGGGATGGCTAGTTGTTATATTACTCTGGAACTTGCCCTTTACTTCACTATGTGATTTCTTGTCTACACTTCTGTTTACCACCCTCAGGTCCCTTATCACGAGACACACAGATGCTGCTATCATGCTCTTGAATTTCTCTCACTATGACCCCAAAGAAGCCTCCTTTCTTTATAAATTATCAAGTCTTTATGTGTTCTGTTTTAGCAATAGGAAAAGGATGAACATCCTTACTTCTTCTCCAGACCAATTGCAAAACAAAGGAACAGGTAATACTCGAGAAGAAATGTACTCATTCCCTTACTCATGTAAATGTAACCCCTCTGTACAGAATCTTTACAATAAAATAAAATTTTAAAATACTAATAACAAAAATAAAAAATAAAAACAATGACAAATGCAAAAAAATTGTTAATATAAAGGTTAAAGTTTGAGGGATTACAGATAAAGAGTACACTGCTTTTTGGACAATGTCACCCTTTCCCATATTCTCGCCCATTTTTTTCCCTTCTGTCCTCACTCACCTACAAGTTGTATAGTTTATATTCAACATAGTGTCAAGTGAGTACTACTGTTGCATTGGTTCACCCAGCAGTATTCATTTGTATAAGGATTAAACATAATCAAGGGTGAACTGAGTCAGCGTGAAACCTACTAGACACTATTTAGTAAATGAACTATACAATTTGGGTGAGAGTGGAGTTGCAAGAGCAAAAACTGGGAGAGAATGAGGGAGGGGGTGACACTATTCAAAAGGAAATGTACTCATTACCTGACTTAGGTAACTGTAACCCCTCTGTACATAACCCTTACAATTAAAAAAAAAACTTGAAAGACATTTATTTCAGCCACATTAGCTACAGTTGTTTAAGGGAATACTTATCATTCCATAGCCAAACTGAAGAAAGTCAACAAACCTACTTGAGAGAGCTTCTTGACTACTCTACCCAAAAGAGAACAAGCAGAGGTCCCTAAGCATAAAATGGTTGACCTTTCCCTTTTCTCCTTCCCCCTCCTTCTGTATCTTTTATAACTTGAACTGCATTTTATTATAATTGGTGTGTGTATGCACCTATGATCCCTAAAGTGTCCCACAAAAACATGGTATCACTTAAGGTTGTATTTGACTGTGAGTGACAAAAACTCAAATGCTGTACCAGAACCAAATCAGAGTTCATGTTTCTAAAGAAAAGGTATCTGAAGATTGACACTGTTGAGTTGAGCATAGACCTATTCATACCATGAATATTATAAACATTGTCCTTCCTTTCTGTGCACCACCTAAAATCTTTTAATCTAACACTTGTTATTCCTTTGCTACAATTACAGCCTTACTTCTTTACTCTAGACCAGAATGAAACCAAGAAAGGAAGGGAGTGATAACATCAGTTTCTGGAAAGTAAAACTACCAGAATTCCTCTTATCTAGCTGTCATTGGACAGACACAAGTCACATGACAATTCCAGCTACAACACTATCTTAAAACACAGGTTCTTTGATTACTACTACTACTACTACTACTACTACTACTACTACTACTACCAGTCATGGGGCTTGAACTAAGGGCCTGGAAGCTGTTCCTGAGCTCTTTGCTCAAAGCCAGAACTCTACAATTTGAACCACAATGCCACTTCTAGTTCTCTGAAGGTTAATTAGAGATAATCTCATAGACTTTCTAGCCAGGCTGGCTTTGAACTGTGATCCTCAGATCTCAGTCTCCTGAGCTAGGATAACAGGTGTGAGCCACCTGCATCCAGCCAGAACACATGTTCTTTTACTGAGCAAATCACCACTTGAATAGTACTAGATTTCTGTCAGTAAGGAGAGAAGGGGTGATATCAGGAAAATGTTAGCAATTGCAGCAGTCTTTTCTTTATAAAACACAAGTTCGGCATTTAATAAACATGCACTAAATATTTGTAGAGACAGACATTGGTTCCAGACATAGGGGGGAAAAAAAAGCTTCCTTCTTTAGGAGAATAAAGTTTGGCTCGAAATACTTAAATGAGATCACCAAGGTCCATAGCAAATAGAACAAAACTGTGGGAAATCCTAAGAGGAAAATCAAATCTGAGTCTCCATCCACCATCCTGCAAGGAGGTTAGTTTGTATTCTAATTTCTGGAACTAATCTGATATGATAAGCTGGAATAATGAAATGTGTGCACCTTTGTAGTTTGAGTTTAAGATTCTTATTACTGGCTCATAACAATTTCTAGCCAGGCTTATATAACCCTTCTTTCAATCTGAAACTAAATCACTCAGAGATGACTGTTCAGATGTGTCTGGCTCTCTCCATGGTAGCTCTTGATTATTTGTAGCCCAATAAAACAGAATGGAATTTCAATTTCTAAGGGAAAATAAAAACAAATTATAGTAAACCTTAACAAGGAGAGGAAGGTGATGGCCTGTCACCACTCCACTTCCTCAAATGGGTTATCTGATTTTGCTTAATTGTTGGTAAAATTTTCTCAAATTGGCAATTATAATCTGGAGCTGATTGCATACCCAGGTAATTTACAGATTTCTCATTTGGCAAGAATGCTTCCTAACACTTCCATGGAATAAGATTTCACATCCCTCAGCCGAATTTTCCTCTTTGCACATATTTTACATTTGCATTTGGAGGGTGTTATTACATTTTGCCCACAGGATGTTTAAATGCTATTTCTGGTAGTTGCATATTTCTGATGAAATCAAGTAGTTATTTTTTTATATAATTTGTTTAAGATCATTTAGCAATCCCAGTGGAATTGATTAGGTGTTCCCCAAAGCAAACTAAATAATCAGGCTAAGGGAGAAACTTAGCAAACTTACTGTAGTAACAACAAATTACACTTTAAAAAATGTGGCAGTACCAGTACTTATCTTGAACTCAGGGCCTGGGAATTCTCTCTTAGTTTTTCATTCACAGCTGCTGCTCTACCACTTGAGCCGTACCTCCACTTCTGTCTTTTTGCTGGATGATTGGATATAAGTGTTTCAAAGTTTACCACCTGTACTGGCTTTGAACCTTGATCCTTAGATTTCAGCCTCCTGAGTATCTAGGGTCACAGATATGAGCCAGTATTGCCTGGCTAATAAGTTTTACTTTTCTTTCTTAATGAGGGATTTTATGAGACAACTCCTTACTGTCTCCCTCTAACTTCTATCTATTCACACAGTCTTTCCACTTACTTCACTTGTCAGTCTAGTCTGAAATCAAAGTTTAATTATCCCTATTTGCTCTTGTACTGTGCATTAAGATAGAGTTTATCCAGTAGTCCAGCTGTTTTGAAGATAATTAGTAAAGAATTCAACCTGCTATAAAATAATCCTTCTGGGCAGAAAGCCAAAACTGAGGACATATTCTCCAATGATACTAAGTTCTCCATTACTTGTAAGTCACAGATTTTCTATCTCAAGTCAAATACTGTGCATTCTACAATCAAGTTAAGAGTTTGAATTACATGGCATGATTTGCATACTTAACACATTTCCGCTTGAGGAAAATTATATTATTTCCATTTGGGAAACTAAAAAAATGTCAATGGTAAATAGTCAATGGGAAAAAGTGGTCAGTGGGTATTTCATGTATCTGTTTCATCGAACGTGTATTTGAGCATCATGAAACATTTTGCACATCTATTTTGATAGTGGGTACTTGGCTTAATTATTTATTCAGAAAATATTCATCTATTTTGAGTCACACACCTTACTAAGCATGTGGAATAAAATTGTGAGGGGGAAAAACACCTTAGTATTTCCTGCTGCTAGAAGAGAAGTGAGCAACATGGAGGAAGAATGCTACTTCTTTTTTAATGGTAATGAATTCTGAGGTTTTGAACTCAGGACCTCACACGTGCTAGGCACTCATTTTACCACTTGAGTCAAACTCAAATATTTTTTGCTGTAGTTATTTTCCAAATAGTGTCTAGACACTTTTTGCCCATGTCAACCTGAACCAAGATCCTTCTGTATATGTTTTCTTCATAGCTTAGAGGACAGATATATGCTACTATTTATAGCTTTTTATTACTTGAGATGGGGAGGGGGGTCTAGTGAACTTTTTGTCCAGGCCAGTCTCAAAGAATAACCTTGTTGATATCACTTCTTCAAGACCTAGAATTACAAGAATGAGTCACCAAGCCTGGCTGAGAAAATATTCTATTTCTGTAGTTTTATTTTAAAGCAGTGCAAATACCTCCCTTGGGTGATTTATTAATTTGCTTCCAAATGATTGATTCATTAATTCACCACCAAATTTTCCAACTGGGTCTGAGTGTAAGACTAAAAAGGAAACAACATGCTCAGGTTTCCTTTAATGTTTCCTAGTAGTGTTATCTGCTCCATATTATAACTTAGAGAGAAGCTGCCATGCCCCCAGAGAGGCCTGGTTCTATAGATGCATGAGTTGCATGGTAGTAAGTATTAATAACTAGTGTCTAATTACAGAGCTCATTTTATGTGGAATAAAGTTAGTGCAGGCCATATCCCACCTTCTCCCACTTTCTTTGTGAAGGAAATCTCATTTCTGTCTGGAGCATCCCTAAGGAAAGGAAGAAGAGCAAAAGGCCAATGTGATCTTCTTATTGAACTATAGGTTCTTGAATTTTCAGGTCTGCTAACATTGCTTTCAATAAATGATGCTTTTCTTCTGCTGCTTTTGATTGAAGAACACTAGAAATCAGTTGGGGAGCAGGTGCTGCATTGTGTTAGATTAATGCTGATTGAATTCTTACACAGCCAGCTGATTGACGCACGTGTTCTGCAAGTTTATGATTCTGCAAACACTGAATTGCAACCAGGGAGGTATTTTGGCATATCGTGTACCTTAATCAACTCTGCCAAATCTGTCATTGCTATCAGCCTGGAACCTGGGTTCCTCAGGCCATTCTGAAAAATTATACCCTCAGCTGGTTGTGAGTGAAAAATATAGATTTAGGGAAAAAGAAGGGCCTCAGTTCCAAAGGATATCTTCTTGTACTGAATAGATGAACATTTAAGTTATGAAAATAATCAGATATTCATCAGACTTGGTAATAGCACTGGATGGGCATGAAGTTTGCATTATACATGCAAATTTCTACAGGATGAAAAGAGATGTGGAGTTGTTGACACAGAATGCTTGAATCTCCCTGTAGGAGTACACACACAGTTGCCATGACTGGATGGCTTGGTCCAGTATTGACCATGTAGCTACCACTCAATAACTATTATCCTGCATTCTTCAAAATGAGCTCTGCCACACAGTAGAGGTTGTCCTACCGAGAAGGAAATGGAGTCAGTTGCTAAGAGAAATGTGACATCCAGTGATTTCCAGTAGATCATTTCTTTTCCACAAGGAATCTCACAGATTCTCACATTGGTCCAGAGATCTCAAAATATCTCACTAGCAATTGTGCCTTGGAACAGCCAGAAGGTAGAGCAAGGGGTATGTGTGTTGCATGACATCTTTCCACCACTGACTACATGCCCATTCATTCATTTGTTCATAATTCACACATGCAAATGATTTTTTTCTCAGGCCTTTATTGCAAAACGTCTAAAATTATTTTTAACAGTAAAGAAAACACAGTTGCCCCTTAGGTTTCTCATAGTTCAATGGGGCTCAGGAGAGCACTTAACTCTTAGAATGGATATGGGGTTAAGTTTCTATGTGTGCAATATCATCTTCTACCTAGTGAGCCTTACATCAAAGCTTGATCTCTTTAAAACACCAATAAAAGAATTAATCAGCCTGATGGCTTCTGTGCATGAATGCGAAGCATGCTATCTTTATATTAATGCACTTTTTAAAACTGAGCTCTCATTGTTTCTTAAGATGATTCTCTGTAAATGAATAGTTACTTTCTAGCTAAGGCTTGGAGTATATTCCAGTGTTCTCTCTCCTAGGTGGTAAAGTAGAGGCCAGGATACACTCAACCCATGTCATGGCTTGAACTATCTTTTCTTGGGTTCTGACTAAGAATAGAGCACTGTGTCTGGTACAAAAACATGCGCACACATGTGCACACGGACATAACACACACATGTAAATTCTGCACACAATTAAGCATGTCATAGACATACAATATTTGAGTGGATGGTTGACTGGATGGGTGTAGACAACAGGGAAGGTTCAAAAAAGAATGGCATGGTAAATTTCTCTTTCTATGTCTCAGGTTCTCAGAGAGGAATGAATAGGCCATACACTTCATACAGTGAGCTGTCACTGAGCTTTCTTTTAAGCCAGTGCAGTAGTAATTTATTATACTGATAGTCACTGGGAGATTTCAATGCATCACCTACACGTGTGATTTTCAACATGTTGTCAGTGTACCAGTTTATCAGCACTCTCCAAAAGCCTGTTAGAGACATAAGTCCTCTGCTCCTCTCTAATTTTACAGATCCAAAATCTATAGAAATGAGTTAGACGAATCTTGTAGTGGTATACAGATGATACTGATTCACAATGAAGTATAAGAACCTCTCCTAAGTGAAATCTGAACTTACCTTTTGGTCAATATTCTGAATATTGAGTCAGTACGGTGCAATGAATTTCCACAGCATAGACAGGAAAAACTGGTTTTAAAGGCTGCTTCTGTAGCAAGAGAAGTCATTTTCTCTCAACATTAGATATGAGCACTTCCATAATTATCTTCCACTAAATGTTTACTTAAGATATTAGGCAAATTTTAATCTTCTGTTAGCTTCATTATAAAGAAGTTATAAAATATACATAGTGTCACAAAATGAATGTGCCCAGGTTGGTACATTTTCCAGAGCTTATCTCAGGAGCTAAAGTTTTTCTGAAAATTCAGCTTTTTATACAAGAGCTAAAGGTGGGGAAATGGCCAGCAGAGCTGGAGGACAGGTGTGTTCACTGTGTGCTTGCATTCTGCATCCTGCTCATCACATCTCATGATACCTTCTGTCTGTCCCCCTAGAGATGTTAAATGCCAGTTTATGAAATTGAACCATTTCCCATCAAAAATAAAGATAAGCAATTTTTCTTCTGAGCTACCTCAGACATGGAGTCTAATTTTACCTCACCGATGAGGTTGCAGGCACTTTTCTCTTCCAATATCCCTTGCTAGACGTAGGACTGCCTGGAATTCTAGACTCACAATTTTACCAATACACAGTCTTAGCCTTGTCCCCAGTACAAACTCATTGTTCGTTAAGTGCAAAATTTGCACTGCCAGTCATCCAAAAGCTCTTTACTCTCCATAAAACTTGTCATTGCAAGTCAACAAGAAAACAAAGTGGGGGCTTTTTCCAAGGAAATGAACTTTACCCTATAATCCAGGGCAAGTCTGACAGGCAATCAAACTGGCTTTCTAAAATTAAATGACATTATTCAGTGTTTTCTTTGTAAGTTGGAATAAACATAAGCCTAGAACTGTATTACAGATTATTGTGGGCCTGACATACAATTTTGTACATAATTGTAGTTACTCAGTAGGACAGGATCTGAGAATCAGAGATGTCAGCCTAGGCAAACAAAGCTAGGAGACTCTTATCTCCAATTAGCCTGCAAGAAGTGGAGGTGTGGCCCAAGTGGTAGGGTGAGAGCTATGATCAAAATCCCAAGTAAGAGTGTAAGGCCCTAAATTCATGCCCTCATGCCTACAACATACATACACAAAATTATTGTGAGTCTTGTCTTATTGACTAAAAAAGGTACAGTCTCAGGATTTGTTACAAGTTGTACATAATCCAGAGATAGCTCAGGAGCTCAAAGAATACTCATTTGTCTCTCAAATACACAAAATGGCACTGATTTCTTATTGAATAGTTGGAATGTGTTAGACAATATTGTCTTTTTGCTGACAATGTGGTGTTATTCCTACACAGACTCAGGTTATCCATCGCCAGTTCCATCAAAAACACAGGCACTAATGACTCGGAAGGCTGATATCTGAAGACTATGGTTTGAAACCAGCCAGGGCAGAAAAGTCCATGAGACTCTCCTAATGACTACCCCCAAAGCTAGAAGCAGAGATGTGACTCGGGGTAGATTGCCAACTGAGAGATAGTATCCAGACCCAGAGTACAAGCCCCAACAAACACACACATACACACACACACACACACACACACACACACACCCTTCAAAACACAATTTTACCATTCTTTTTTCAAGTTGAAAGAAGTTAGACATGATGAATTCTAAATTATAACATCTAATTGGACAGGTGTCATTCAGTTCTTGTATTTAAGATTGGACAGCTAAGCCGCGAGGAGCTTTTTGGTTGGTTTTGTGAGGAAGTGGTTATGGAAGTCAATTCAGTGCTTTCCTTTCCTTTTACTTCCCAATCCAGAGTATGAGTTTATCCAGTTTGGGCTAGGTTTACTTTTTGAAAAATCAAGATGAGAAGAAAAGTATTCCCTGTGTCTAAACTACTCAACAGAGTATTAATTTTTGTCAAAAATTGTTAAACAATCATATAATTTCTAAACACAAAAGCAAGAATAAGTGTAGGCATTATATATCTACACAGGATGTATTTGCAAACATTTTTATGGAAACTCCATGAACATGCCTTCTGCTAAAGAGAGTGCAGTAGCCTCTTCCCCCTACAAAGACAGAAACTAGAATGCGTGAGTGACTTAGTGTTATTGGCACAGAATATTATCCTTAGCTCTTTAAAGTCTGGTGGAGTACATTATAATAGTAAAACACAAAGAACTCAATTTGCAGAGCAAATTAGCAGAATATCTGTTTTATTTCAAACATTTAACTGGAAAAATAAAACATCTAGCCCTCTGCTTTTTGGTTGCATACAGAAGAGAGTAATAAGTTAACGGATGTAAATTAAACTAGCGATATTACCAAGACCAAATCACTTTCTAAATACTTGATACTTGGTATTTCAATTTTGAAGCAGATTTTTGTGACAAATAGGAAGGTACATTCGGATGGAAAACACTATCATGTGTCATAAAATGATGAGATTAAGAGAGAAGAAGCAGATTTAAATGGGTTCTGATTTTAATTCCCTGAGTATTTGAAGGATTAAAGAGAAAAGACTAGTAGAGAAATAAAAAAAACTAGTTTTTATTTCTGAGGAAGGATTGTATACTAAGTTTTGGAGAACAACATAAGATTTGTGTCAGGAATCTCAAATCAAAAATCAAGGTGATGGTTCTTCTTGCTACATATATAGCTTAAGTCAGAGCACTTTAGAGAACCATATAGTTAATGCAATAGACATGCATGCCTAGAGCAGACAGTTCAAATCAGGACAATGTTTTGTATAGAAACTATCCTTAGGAGGATAAAACTAAATTGAGCAAGGTTTTGGTCTCTCAACTAAGGTAAAAATCCCTAACATTGATAACATATGCCAACAAAATGATTTCCTAAAGGGGATGATTTTTTGTAAAATTATAATTCAGTGCTTATTATCTATAACTTTTAAAGTGGTTCCTATTTAGAAGAGAATAACAATCTCTTCTTAATGACCCTGTAATAAAATCAAGGCTTCGGCTAGCTAGAAATATACTGAAGGAGGCCAGTTGAGTAGCATAAAAAATATACCTTTGATGTCCAGAATGGTTGCTTATTTGGGGGCTCAATAACTGGCAAATTTGCAAATTTTTAGTTTTCTGTGCTACTGTCTTTGATTCTGATATCCTTTAATGAAGAGAATTTCCCTCTGCAAATAGAGTTTGGAAGGGAAGAAAAACATTGCCTGTAGACCTGTGGTGATGTGTATGGACGAGAGCATATTAAGCATCAAAATAGTAGACTAGAACACAGACTGAACCAAACTAATGCACCTCATAGACCAGGAAAGGGAGGGATAACAAATCTCAGAAAACAAGGGGATAAAGATGGGAAATGCTCCTGCAAAACTGCTTATAGAAGCAAAGGAACTGAAAACAGAGGCATGACTCAAGTGGTAGAGGGCCAACCTTGAGGAGAAATTGCCAAATGAGAGCTTGAGGTCCTAAGTTCAAAGCCCAATACTGGCATCAAAATGGGCGGAGGAAGGAAGCACAAAAGGAGGAGGAGGAGAAGGAAGAGGAGGAGGGAAGAAATTGGAATAGCAAGAGGTAGTATGTACTTCTGTTCCAGAGAATAAATTGGTACTGCATGAGGTTTGATGTTTCTGGACAAGCTCTTATCTAGAATAAAAGTCTGAGCTATGGGAAAACATTCATTCATCAAAATTGATCAGAATCCATCATTCACAACTTGGTATCGTCTGCAGTGACCTCTCTTAACTCTCCCACGAGTCCTTTCAGAGAAAACTGATCAGAAGTTCATTGATCTAGCTAATTGTCTGGGAAAAAGCTAGAAGAATGTTGTTTAAATTCCATTTACCAAGACTAGTTGTTTCCTTCTTCATTTTCAATGCTGTTGTGTTTTGAATTGTCATGTCCCCCTAAAGGCAAGTTGTACAGTCTGAGTTAGAATTGATGATCTATACACATCTGCTTCAGGGACCCTGGGGCCAGCACCTGAAGGACAGGCTGATGCTGATCAACTGGAAATAGACCAGAAGGTGTAGAGAGATCACAGATGGACAAGAGGGAATCATTGGGCACTCTACAGGATAGATAGACAGTAAAACAACTGCAGGCAGAGATGGACATTAGGTAGAAGTACCTCGTGTCCCATGACTCAAAATAATGCACCAACTAGGACTTCCTCTGGTGGCCCAGAGGAAGTCTCTGTTCCTTTGAGATCCCTTGTATTAAATATGAAGTTACACACTGCAGATGCTGTTGAACCAGGGGCTAATTTAATGATTTACATTGTTGAGAAAGGATTAGTGAAACCGCCCATTTTGATGGCCTGTTCCTAATTTGCATCTTTAACGAGGTGGGATCCACGCCAGGTTCTGTTCCTTTGTGTTTACTTCATGAGAACTGTGTTTATTTCTGATAATTACAAATAAATCTTTCTTCTTTTTCTCAAAGTGACTGAATAAAAGACGCTGGGAGTGTGTTAATGCCATAGCTTGAATAACTATCAAAAGAAGGAGAAGTAAAATCCAATTATAACTCCTTCAAAAATGTAATTAATGTTTTCTTCCCAAAGAGGATGTCTGCCACATTTCATTTTAAAACATTTGTCTTCTTCTTTGTAGTTTCTTGCAGCTTGTCTAAGAGAAACCTGCACCACAGGGTGCAAGGACTCCAAACCAAGATATCAACACTGGGTGAATGATGCAAAATGATAGAACTCAGGAAGATGTAGGTTAGAGAGAATTGAAGTTTTGACTTTAAAATATGACAAAGGAGCTTTTTTTTCGATACCTATCCAGAGAACTGGGGAAAACAAAGCAGATGTCTCAAAGTAGACTGATTTTAAAGGTCTGTCAAGGAAACCAGTGTTTCCTAGAAACCTGTGCTTCTATTTTCTTTTCTTTTCTTTTCCTTTTTTATTTATGCAGGTTCTACAGCTTGAACTCAGGGCCTGAGACTCTCGCTTGGCTTTTTTCTGCTCAAGGTTATCACTCTACAACTTGACCACATCATTTCTAGCTCTTTGGAGTTAAATTGGAGATAGGAGTCTTAGACTTTTTTCTGCTCAGGGTGGTTTCAACCCATGATCCTCAGATCTCACCTTCCTACGTAGCTAGGATTATAGGTGTGAGCCTCAAGTACCTGGTGGCATGTAGTCTTCTGAGTTCAAGACAGGGACCATTAGACATATTTAAGAACCATTTCAATGACTTCAGAAACTGTAAGGGAAAATCTTATATCTTGTAATAGACTCTTCGTTGAAAGTGTGAAGCAAGAAGGTATGAGATGCAAGTCTATTTTTTTTTAATTACTCATTTAAAAACCTCATTGTGGCCAGGCACTGGTGGCTCACACCTGTAATCCTAGCTACTCAGAAGGCTGAGATTTGAGAAGCACAATTCAAAGACAGGAAAGTCCAGGATATTCTGTCTCACTTTTTTTTAATGACTCCATCTTTATTAAAGTCCAAAGTAAGAGATGCTCTTAAAGAATAGGGATTTAAATGTAAGTATATGCTTTAACTGTTTTTTTGTATATATTTTTATTGTAAAAATACTGTACAGAGGGGGTTACAGTTACATGAGTAAGGTAATGAATACATTTCCTATCGAGCATTGTTATGTCTTCCTTTGTTTTTCCCCTACCATCCCTTCTCACCCCACCTCCCCAACGCCTCCCTCCCCTCTCCCTAAGTTGTAAAGTTGGTTTTCAACATAGTGTCTTGTACATCTCATTGTTACAATGAGTCAACCTATATCCTTATTTTAGCATTTTGTTATTTTCCTTCCCATCCCCAAATTAGAAAAATGTATATACAAGAATCAGGACACCAGAATCAAATAAAGTGAAGACATGGGTTATACGATGGGGGAAGAACATACAAAAGAAACAAAAAACTTCATGTATGTATATGTTTGTATGTATATATGTGTTTTTATTGTTAAAATACTGTACAGAGAGGTTACAGTTACATGAGTAAGGTAATGAGTACATTTCCTATTGAGCATTGTTACCTCCTCCTTTGTTTTTTCCCTACCATCCCCCCCATCCCTTCCCTCCCAACCTCCCCAACTCCCCACTCCCACAATCCCCCACCCCAGATGAAGCTGTAAAGTTAGAAAACTGGGAAGTGTTTCTACGGCTCAAAAGAGCTCTAGCCTTGAGCAAAAGAGCTCAGGGTCAGCACCCAGGCCCTGAATTTAAGCCCCATAATCCACAAAAACAAAAACAAAACAAAATCCTCCATGGTGGATAGGTAATTCAACCAGATCAGATTACAAAAAATCCTTATATAAAGCCAACTATTCTGAGAATAATTTATTATATAAGTGAATATAAATTGATAAATAAATAAGAAAGCAATTAGTATGTACAGACTCCTGTATAATACTTGTACTAGTCTTGAACACAAACTGTTCTTTTGCTTTTGTTTGTTCACTTTTAAATAATATGTGTAAGACAAATAGAAAATTCAGATAAAGAAAATCAAACAAGAAAGACATTCCTCTTAGAAGAAAAACTACAAAGCTACTTATTTGTCTGTCTGTTGGTTAGTTTTTGAGCAACTATATATCATTTTCACAAGGACAAATTTTTGTCTGTGTTTTTCACTGTCAGGACAAATCGGGATTGTCACATGGGAGGTATTCAACATGCAGTTGTAGAATTAATAAATCCATTGATTTTATAATCATAACCTTTATTTTCATAAAAGGATTAGGGATCTTGTTTCCACCTGTGGTAGAAAAATATGAAATAAAGTCTCCATAAACCCACTAAGGAATTTAATTTAGATTTGCTATTTGCATCCTCTATGTCATGGCTTAATATTTGTGTGAGTCAATTAATATATTGGAGTCATTGAATACAGTATGAATTAGGATAAAAGCATGAGTATTATGGTCAAACAAATGCTACCATTTTCTAAGTACAGGATTTGGAGGAGCAAACCTGACCTACCTGAGACTCAAATTACTAATCTATAAAATCAAGTATCTGATAGGTGTTGAGAGAATCGTAAATGAATTAACAATGTTATTAGCTAACTTATTCTGAATGTTAAACAGGTTATATTGTTTCCAATGCCTTAAAAACAAGTATGGCAGGGTTTTTTTTTTAATTTTTTAATCTCTCCATTTATAAATCATTGTTCTATAATCTAGGACAACTTAACACATTTATTTACCAAGGTGATTTTTTTTTTTGCCAGTCCTGGGGCTTGAACTCTGGGCCTGGACTTTTACCCTGAGGTTTTGTACTCAAGACTAATGCCTACCACTTGAGCTACAGATCCATTTATGGATTTTTGTGATTAATTGGGATTAAGAGCCTCATGGATTTTCCTGCCTGGGCTGGCTTTGAACTGAGATCCTCAGATCTCAGCCTTCTAAGTGCTAGGATTTCAGCATGAGACACTGGTGTGTGGCCAAGGTGATTTTTTTAAAGCATTGCCACATTTCATAGTTAAAGTCTGGTAATACAATGGATGCTATTAAGGGTAATCGTAGTACAAAATTGGAGAAAGATTCAGAAAGAGAAAATATAGAGACAAAATTGTTAACAATTTATAAATAGAATCATAGAATTGTCAAACTGAATGGAGTCTTAGATCTGACATAATATAATCCTCCCACTCCAGAGACAGGGAGCTCCATTCAGAATCATGCACTTGAGGTCATTTTTCAAAGGCCCCTCAGAGATCCTCTTTGTATTTTTGCAGAGAGCTTGGAAACCTGGCTCTTGAACCTACACCAGGCCCCTTATTAGAGGCAGCACAGTGAATATTAGGATAACATTAGCAATAAGCAAATATTAGTGACAAGCAAATTGGACTTAAAAGTTCCCATTTGTAAACCCTTAAAGATTCTTTATTTTAGCTGGGTACTGGTGACTCACACCTGTAATCCTAGCTACTCAAGAATCAAGGTTCAAAGACAGCCATGCAGGAAAGCCATGAGATTATTATTTCATTAAATCACCAAAAAAGCCAGAAGTGGAACTGGATTCAAGTCATAGAGCACACTAGTCTTGAGCACAAAAGCTCAGGAACAGTGCCCAGGCCCTGACTTCAAGCCCCAGGATTAGAAACAAAAGAAAAATAATTGTTCTCACTGCAATCTAAGATGGAGTAATCACAAATTTTAGAGTGAAGAAATTGAGGTTAAGGAATTAAGTTATGCAGAGTTATATATCTGGGTTGGAGGAGTTGAACTCAATAACATTTTTGTGACTACAACTGGCTAAACACACACACACACACACACACACACACACACACACACACACACACACACACACACACACACACACACACACACACACACACACACACACACACACACACACACACACACACACACACACACACACACACACACACACACACACACACCCTCCTAGGATTTTTTTGTTCCTGTGTAGAATTTCTATCAACATTTACTTTTTATTATAAATCATGACATCTCTATTATAGTAAAGCATATTAGATATAAAAACTCTGACACCTTAGGTCTAAGTTATGTGTCAGGCTCTTAAAATATCATGTCTAGAATCAGAACAAATGAGTTTGAGGCTTTCTTCTTCCAAGTCGCCTAAACACATGATTTTGCCTCTACTTCCCACTATGAATATTAGGGACTGTATGGCAGGGGTGTGATGGCAGAAAGATCTCATTTTTGGTCCTTTAAGGTGTCCATCTCTTCCTGATGGCTACTGGAGGAGGTTCATTTCCTCCTTCAGCCCTTTGTATTGCACAATCTGCTCTGGGTTTGCCACCCTGAGCTCTGTCTGCAGGCGCTTAATTAAGTTGATAGTTCTCTGTTAATTTAGATACTCAGGCACTATTCCTTTCAGCAAGTTTTAACGAGGCTGGTCCTTTCTTCTCTTTTTTTAACATCGAAAGAGAGAGAGAGAGAAAGAGAGAAAGAGAGAGAGAAAGACAGAGAGGGAGAAGAAAGTGGAAGAAGAAAGTGTTTTAGGAAGGTTGATCTGTTACAAACCATGAGTGTGATTTCTACAAGTTTTTTTCATCTGTGTAACATTAATGCTATGGTCTTCAGTGCTGTCCCTTTTATTCATGACTGTGCCAGTGAGTTTAGAAATAACATCCATAAATGAGACCAGATGACAGTCCTGTAATGTTAAGGCATGAGGGACAATCATGCCCCTGTTGTTGCTTTGTCCTTCATGTTTAGGACAACAGTGGTCACCTGACAGCTATTCTAGGCTGAAAGGAGGCTGGTGCGTTGGAGGTCACTTTGCAGCCTAAACCATTACTGAACCAAGGTCACCAGTGGTTACCTGTGAGAATACAGGACACTCTAGGCGGAAAGCAAAGTTCATCTGAGGGCACAAGTTGCTGCAACTGCTAAATCCTACCTGTCATGATGGCTGGGGAAGCCAAGTATGAACCTGCTGGTGATTCCATCAGCCTCCAGATTGGGCACTGGCCAGTTTCTCTCTTGTAATATAAGGAGCTTGTCAATGGCATTGCCGGTATTGTTGACACTAAGTGGAATGATTCTGTGGGAAACTTCCAAATTAGCATTTACCAGTGAAGAGTGGCTACAATTACAGCAGAGGTGTGTGGCCGCCTGCTGACCTGAACTGGCTTCCATGTGTCTTCTCACTTGACTGCACTTACAGTCAGACTGCACTTTGCTCTCAAAGGTTGTGATCCTGTAATTTTTATTCCTTAGCCTGAGGGAGGTGCAACAAGGCTCTCCTTGTGTGGACAAAGAAACAGCTGCCTACATCAGAGAGTTATCTTCTAGCACCTGGCTAATGAGAGCGTCCTCCCGGGTGGGAGCAAATGTGGCCCATTTGTATCATGCCTTAATACTAACTAGATAATTGGCCAGAAAAGACAGTTACTAAAATATGCAGGTTATGTGATTGGATGTGGATAATGAAAAGTAGTGAGCACTAGCCTGATTGGAGATCATAAGAGGAACATCTGGACAGGAACTTAAGAAGTCCTGACTGGAGAGGAAGGGAAGGGTAAGAGGCGCGCACACTACACAATGGCTTAGACCATAGCTGGACAGCTACAGGGATCTGCCAGAGTAATTCTCAGCACTTAAATTATCTCAGCTCCAGGGGAAATTGCAGCCTGTAGGTCCAATTGCCTTCTGAAGTACATAAAGCACTTTGAAGCCACACAGGAAAAGAAAAGTTTAGAAGAGGAAGAAATTAAGATAAAATCATCTCTACCTTATATCCACCGAGAGGCCTTTCTTTGAGGATGCACATCAGCTTCCAGCAGCTTCCATCTTCCCAAAGAGTTCCTGAGGACAAGCATCACATAAGACTCAGGTCAAATCATAGCAGTGATTTTTAATCACCTGGATATTACATGAACAAGAATGGTACTGTTTTCAATAACAATGTCAGTCTTGGTTTAAGCATCTTTCTTCCTTTAAAAAAAAATAACAGTGGTGTTTTTGTTGTTTGTTTTTTCTGGGGTGGGGGGTTGTGTGATCATGGGGTTGAACTCAGGGCCTGGGTACTGTTCCTGAGTTTTTTTTTGCTCAAGACTAAGTGCTCTACCACTTTGAGCCATAGCCCTACTTCTGTTTTTTGATGATTAATTGGAGAAAAGAGTCTCACAGACTTTCTTGTCCTAGCTGGTTTGAACAATGATCCTCAGATCTCAGCCTCCTAAGTAACTAGGATTACAGGCTTGATCCACCAGTAGCTGGCTTCAATTATAGTATTTTTTTTTGTCTGTTATGGGGCTTGAACTCTGGGCCTGGGTGCTGTCCCTGAGTGCTTCAGCTCAAGGGGAGCACTCTACCACTTCAGCCACAGCACCACTTCTGGTTTCTGGTGATTAACTGGAATGAACCCCAACATAGAGACACAAGTGGTTTAATCTTTCTTGCTGTTGTTTTTAATGTACTTATAATGTGCCATGTGATGTTTTTGTTTCTTTTGTATGTTCCTCCCCCACAGTATAACCCCTGTTTTCACTGTATTTGCTTCCAGTGTCCTGAATCTTGTATATACATTTTTTTTAATTTGAGGAGGGGAAGGGAAATAACAAAATGCTGAAATAAGGATACAGGTTAACCCATTGTAATGATGTACAAGACACTATGTTGAAAACCAACTTCTGGTGGGGGGAGGGAGGAGTTGGGGAGGTGCAAGGCAAGGGATGGTGTGGGAAAAAACAAAGGCGGTAACAACTCTCAATACTCATTATCTTACTCATGTAACTGTAACCCCTCTGTACAGTATTTTTACAATAAAAATATATATACAAAAAAAGAGTCCCAGGGACTTTCCTGCTGAGCTGGCTTTGAACCATGATCCTCAGATCTCAGCCTCCTGAGTAGCTAGGATTATAGGCATGAGCCACGGGCGTCCAGCAATTATAGTCTTTTTAATCAAAGTATTCATAGTCCACATCTGGTGAAGTCCTTCTTGCTGGAGGGTTTTTTTTCAAGTTCCAAGGTATACCAGGGCACTGTATAATAGTTTTCTTTGGTTTGCAGTGACCCCATGTAACTTGTGAAACCTGAGGAACTGAGAATGAAATTGTTAGCATCTATAGTCTTCATTAGGGTTGGTTTGTACAATGCATGAGTTTGGACACATAGGTAATGACATATGTCTGCCATGATTGAATCCTATAGACATCTTCTAGACATCTTCTAGACATCTTCTAGACATCTTCTGTCCTCTTCCTGCCTGGCCATCCCTTCTGCTTACAACACTCTGGCAATCTCTAAAATTTTTGCTGAGAAATCAGGTTTAAATGAACATACTATTTAGTCTTTGAATAGCAATCGTACTTACTAATGTGCACTTGCTAATAAGCACTTAATTTAACCCTGTGCTTTGCTTTTTTTCAGTGGGGGTGCTGGTTCTGGGGCTTGAATTCAGGGCCTGGATACTCTCCTTGAGCTTTTCTACTGAAGGCTAATACTTTGCCACTTGAGCCACAACCCCATTTCTGGCTTTTTGGTGATTAATTGGAGATAAAAATCTCTCTCAAAGTCTTTCCTGCCTGGGCTGGCTTTGCACTGCAATCGTCAGATCTCTTAGCTTTATGAGTCGCTAGGATTACAGATGTGAGCCATCAGCACTCATCTTGGAAGATTTCTTTCTTTTTGAGTGACTTTCTACAGTCTGAATGAACCATGGATTATTCTCATTCAACTACTCAAAAACATCTTTTTGCTCATGCGCTTTGGCATATAAGCCAAATTAAGCCATCTTAGAAATTTGCATACAGTTTTTGTATGACATGCAAACCCTTTTGGGAAAATAGTAGAGACCAATTAGAAGATTATACAAAATAAGTGGGTTTTTTTTTCTAAGAAATTGCCAAATTATTTGACTGGATAGTGGTCTGTCCTTATCTTCTGGGGATTTATTGTAAAATCTCTACTTAGCAGATGCCTGAAATCATAGGTAGTATTGAACCTTATGTATACAGTGACTTTTTCTCTAAATATATGCTATTATTATTTTGGGGCAGGACCAGTCCTGGGGCTTGAACTCAGGGCCTGAGTACTGTCCTTGAGCTTCTTTTACTCAAGGCTAGCACTCTACCATTTGAGTCAGCAGTTTTTGTTTATATGGTACTGAGGAATCAAACCCAGGGCTTCATGCATGTTAGGCAAGCACTTTACCACTAAGCTCTACTCCCCATCCAAATATATTATAAAGTTTAATTGATCATTTAGGCATGGTAAGGTATTACAAGAGTCACAACTAATAAAGGATAACACATTACAATAAAAGTTCTGTACAGGTTGTCTCCCAGAATATTTCATCGTATTCTACTTACCTTTCTTGTTTTGATTACAGTATGATGACAGTGAGGTGAATGATGTGGGCATAGTGATAGAACATTTGACCACTGCATGAGAAGCACTAGGATGCCGGGGAAGTTGATCTGATAATGGAAACAACTACCAAGTGATTAGTGGCAGGTGGTATATGCACAAGGTGTAAATTCTCTGATGATTTGAATCCTGGCCAGGATAAATTGCAAGGGACCAGCATTTCACTGGGATGCTCAGATCCCAGCCTCCTGAGTAACTAGGATTTCAGGTAAGCCACAAGCCACCAGTGCCCAGCCCATTTCAACATGTCAATTTATGATCACCATGTATCCTGATCAACATCACTCCTTCTTTTTTTTTTAAAATTTAATTTTATTTTATTTGTGAACATACTATACAGAGGAGTTACAATTACTTGGGCAGGATAATGCATACATTTCTTACCAAGCATTGCAGCCTCCTCCTTTGTTTACCCTTCACATCCCTTCCCAGCCTCCCCCCTGCCCCCCATCCCAATCCTATTCATTCCCCACCACCACCACCCCTGCACCGACCTTGTAAAGCTCATTTTGGACATGACAACTTGTACTTCTCATTGTTGCAACAGGTCCACCTGTATCCTTAAACAACTGGTTTTTCCCCATCTCCTCCACAAGTTATACTGACATCAAATATAGTGAAAGCAGGGGTTATACTGTGGGGGAGGGACATACAAAGCAACAAAGAGATAATCTTATAAATGCGTTAGAAACACATGCATGAAAGAAAAAAACATTAAAATACACATCTAAGGGTTCATTTTCCTGACATCACATTATCTGAACTTTCCACTTGACTCATACATATACTAGATATTACAAATAAGGGAAACCATGGGACCTATGTTTCTTTGGGCCTGGCTTACTTCACTTAATATAATTTTTTCCAAGTTTTTCCATTTCCTAACAAATGGAGCAATGTCATTCTTTCTGATGGTGGCATAGAATTCCATTGCGTATATATACCACATTTTCTTGATCCATTCATCTACTGAGGGGCATCTGGGTTGGTTCCATATCTTCAGCATCACTCCTTCTATCATTCTCCCTCTCCCCACCTATCCCAACCCTACCCATCCCCTCAAGTTACCTAACTCCATTTTTATATATGTACATTGAATATTATGTATGCACTAACCATTACTCTCTCTATTCCTTTGCCTGTCCTCCCTTGACACCCCACCCCCACCCCAACGTATGTTCTAACTTCCTTGTATTCACTTTGTCAAAGAAGTGACACCTTTGGTCACTTCTATGTATATATCCATATAGTCCTGTAAATATGTTTATATATTTATAATGTAGTTCTAACTTCCATGTATGACAGTAAACATGCGCCATTTGTGTCTCTGGACCTGACTTACTCCACTTAACATACTTTTTCTAGGTCTATCCATTTCCTTGCAAGTGACATAATAGCATTCTTCATGATACAAGAATAAAATTTCATAATATGTATCATATATATATATATACACATACATATATAGCTTTTATTACTTTTATATTTATATATTATACACATATAACATATTAATTTTTATTTTATACAGACATGCATATATATATATATATATACATATACATTTTCTTGATCTACTCATAATTTAAACTGTGTTTGAGCACAGATAACTGAAATGGCTGAAGTGGACCTTCCAGGAAAAGAGGAATGAATATACATTTTCCATTTCCACCAGCAAGGAACAAGAGTTTCTATTTCCCCTCATCCTTGTCAGTATTTCATGTTGGTTTTCTGGATTTTGCTCATGTGAAACATGTGGTAATATCTCATTGCTGTTGCATTTTGCATTTCTCTGGTCTTCTGTGACTTGGAACATCTATTTAAATGCTTACTTGGGATCTGCATGCCATCTTTGGTGAGATGCCCCATTTAAAATCATTGGCCCATCATTTGTTTTCTTACTGTTGACTATAGAGTTTCCTGCATACTTTAGATCATAATCTTTTCATCAGGTAGTTCTTTTCAAACAATCTCTCTCAGACCATGGTTTTTCTGTTCAGTACCTACAATCTATTTCATAGAACAGATTTTTAAATATTTTAATCACATTTATTTCATGGTTTGGGTATTTTATAGAAAAAATGATCACCAAACTCAAGTCCAGCTCTATTTTTCTTTTTTGTTTCTAGAAGTTTCAGAAATTTGAACTGTCTTTTGACCTGTGATCCATTTCTAGTTAATGTTTGTGATAGGATATATTTGTGTGTGTGTTTTTATGTCTCAAAGTGCACTAGGGAATTCTTTGTTTTTGACATGGGAAATTCTTACCCTTCCAAGCAACTTTAAAAAAAAAGACCATTTTTTGTGTATTGCATTCTCATTGTGTGTGTGTGTGTGTGTGTGTGTGTGTGTGTGTGTGTGTGTGTGTGTGTGTGTATGTGTGTGTGTGTCTATTTGGGGCTTGAAATCAGGGCCGTGTACTCTCACTTCACATTTTCAAGGCTCTCTCTTCATAGAATTTCAGAATTGGTTTGTTACCTACAAAACTACTTTCTGAGATTTTGGTTGGGATTACATTGACTCTTTGGATCAAGGTGGGAAGAACTGAAATGTTTTGGCAATATCGAGTCTTTTCATGGCCACATAGAAAGTAGTTGATCTGTTTAGCTATCCTGGAACGTCTGTCATACATGCTGTAGTCATCCTATCAGTCCTGTATACATTTCGTTATCATAGATAAGCACTTCATTTGGTAGCTCTAATATAAATGGTAGTATAATTTAAATTTGTATTTGCTCCTGGGAGCACGTGAGAAAGTGATTTACTTTTTGTTCATTAACTAGGTATCCTGCAGCCTTGCTGTATTTGCATACTAGTTCTAAGAATTTTTCTCCTCACATCCTTCAGATATTCTTTGTAAATGATCATGTCATTATTTTCTTTCTTCTGTTTCAGTTTTTTTCCCCCAATTTCAATTATTCTTCCCCATTTCCTTGTGTTGGTACTATTATTTAAAAAAAATCAGTTCAGCCTAAACATAATTGCTGAACTCTCAATTTAATGCCATTTATCTATATATACATTAAACATTTTGAAAATATCTGCCACCTTCAATACTGTTTTGAATTGAATAATGTGAGTCCTCCATCTCTGTTCCTTTTCTAAGTTTGTGTGGTTATTTTTATTCTTTTGAATTTCTATATGAATTTCAGGATCAGCTTATTAGCTTTTGCAAAGAAATTGGTTGAACTTTTGATGGGGATTTTACTGAATCTGTAGATCAGTTAACAGAGTACTATCATTTTGTCTTACTTAGTGTTTGGTTTTGTTTTTGGGAGTCCTAGGTTTGTACTGAGAACTTTACATTTACTCCACTGGCACTCTACCACTTGGGACATGTCTCCAGCCTCTTTTGCTCTGATTATTTTTGATAAAGTGTCTTGTTTTTTTACCTAGGCAGATTCTGATTGCAGTCTTCCTATTCTAGCTTTCCACTATAGTTGAGAGGATAGGCAAACATCACAATGTCAAGCTTTATCTAATGAGATAGGGTCTTATTAACATATAGTCCAAGCTGGCCTTTTTATACAGTCTTGCTGATCTCAGCATCCTGAGTACCTAATATTGTAGGCCTGAACCATCAGCATCTGGCTTATTTTTTTTTCTTGAACATTGAATATCTATCTACATAGGCATTTTTAGTTCTTGTCATTAAATAAATTTACCTTTACAGAGTAAGTTTTACCCTCTTTTTCCATATTTACTTTAAACCATTTTATTCATTAATACTATTATAAATGGAAATGTTTTCCTAATTTTATTTTCAGATTTTTATGGAAGCACAATTGTTTAATGAATAGAAATGCTTGTTTGGTTTAGTTGTTGTTGGTTAATTTTTTTCTTTTTGGTGTTTTAGTTTCGGTTCTCGTCCTGGGGCTTGAACACTAGCCTTGAGCTTCTTGGCTCAAGGCTAGTGCTCTGTCATTTGAGCCACAGTTCCACTTCTGGCTCTTTTGGTAGTTAATTGGAGATAGGAGTCTCATGGACTTCTTGTCTGAGCTGACTTCCAGATGGTATCCTCAGATCTCAGCTTCCTGAGTAGCCTGGATTAGAGTTATGAACCTCCAGTTCCCAGCTGTAATTTTTATTTATGTGCAAATCCTTTGTTCCACAAACTTAATGGACTTGCTTTCTTATTCACATAGATTCTTCCCCCCACCCCCTTGGTAGATTCCTTGAAATTTCTTATGTATAAGTTACTTCTTCAGTGAGATAGTTTTAATTCTTTCTTTCCGAACTAGATTTTCTGACTAATTGCCCCGGCTGCAACCAGAAATATAATGTTGAGTACAAATGTTTATGTGTCTTTACTCAGTTATGGACTTAATATACAACTGAGATTCATGTTGGGAGAGATAAAGGTCTAATGAGAGCTATTTTATATGAGAGTATATGAGTATGTCTATGTACCTCTAAGCTTTTCTTTTTGTTTTGTTTTGGTTTGGGTTTTTGGGGGGTAAATTGTTGAGATGAACTCTCTCCTATATGCAGAGTATTGAAATAAACACTTATATGTGCTTGCAATTATAAGCATGGTCAACAGTAAACTACTACATTATAACTTCTACTTGCTTCCTCATGTGTTTTACCTTTTAAGGCTGGCTTTCCATCCTAAAGAAGACACTTTTTCACTGCAGATAAGGACTGTCTTAATTGAAGAAGAAAATGTGATCGTAACTTGTTTAAAAACAGTGATAGTGAAAATGTTTAACCTCAAAATGATAACTTAAAAGTTTTCTTCGTCTTAAATGAATGGTAGTGGATGAAGCACTGGACTTAATATGTATTGAGGTTAGAACTAGGAACAGGTGGGCAATAAAGATATAAGTTATGTTGGTGTAAGGAGTTCTTTAAATAAAAAAAAGGAAAGAAAAAAAATCCAACAACTCTATTCCATATTAGAATGAATTCCTTGTCACTTTAATCCACTGCTTTCAATAAGTCATTGAATCACCTACATATTATGATCTTAACAATTTAATAAATCTTTGTGGAAAAGCAACCATTGTCGCTCTTTGTAGTAACCAAAGGAGTATTTAAAATTCAATTCAGAAGAGAAGAGCTACGCCATTTGGGGTCTCTGGAGTGTATAGTTGAACTGTGTATAACATTCCTTCTTTGTGAAGAGATGAGAAAGTAAAACTGACCTACTTTTTATTTTTAAAAAAAACATAGAACAAAATATATTTGATTATTCATTGGGGCCATTCACTCCGCCAAAATGTCCAACTTGAATGGTGAGGCCAGGATCCCTCCCATACCATCTGTTCGCCTTGCCTGGCGAACAGAAACTTCAAATGCTTCTTGTTTCAGAGGGGTTTGAATTTCCATTCCTTACATTGCCCTTCTACACACAGCAAAATCACATCCTCTGCACTTTCTGTTCTCCGTTCTGCCCTAACACTAAGGTTTCTGTTTTGGATTTACAACAATAAAATATCTTCAGAGGTAAATGAGATGCCTGGAGGGGAATGTTAATGCACATTTGCTTTGTTCTTAATTAGATTCCTTCAAGGGAAAACCTCCTGGCCTAACTTATTGTGTAGTTTAGTCAGAGGTTGCCTGCTTTATCTAAACACTGAAGAAGTCTCTTTGCTCATAAACTGGCTATAAGCTCACAAGGTAGGTTTTCATAATACTGGTCAATTGGAAAGGTGTAGAGTTGTGGGCAACATAGACAAAGGAAGCTTCAAGGTAAACTGCTAATTGGAAAGCAGGGAGGACAAAAGGGAAAGGTGAGAAGAGATCAGATAGAGTACAGAGCTACAGAAACTACTATCCATTCAACTCATGGGGCTAGTTAGCTGGTCAATTCTTGTCCTGTCCTCAACTCTGCCTCTAAAGCATATTGCTATTTTGACAAGTCATCATAAGGTGATATGTAGGCCTAAATGGTTACTGATGTCTTGTCAGAAGCCTACTTTCTAATCCCAAAGACTAAAGAGGAGTGTGCTTCTACCTGAAACTCTCAGGAGTTATTTCCCTCTTGGAATCCAGTTCCTCTTCTCCTTTCCCTAACATCAGTGGGAGGGTAGATGCAGCTAATCATCCCACATTTAATTAATAAGCTCAGTACTTACCTTTTGATCATCTAGGATTGCATCTAGAACTCTTGGTCGGATTCTTAGTTTCTTTCCTGGGTGTTAAATATACTCAGAGAGATATGACCTTATATGTGTTACCCAGTGCACTGTGGACATTGACCTCTCCTTGACCTGTTTTTTGTCACATGCTCCACTGTTTTGTCATCACCACCATCATCACGCTTTTCTTATTTGCTTGGTTTTGGTCATCTTTTCTAAGCATTGCCCATATCCCTCAAGGCCAGAATAAAATGAGAACTGAACAACCAGACATCCACAGTGTCAACAAGGAAGACCTCAGCTTCCAGGGAGTAGTGCCAAATGATGACTAAGCACCATTTGAGTCAAGCATTTTAGGCAAACTATACCATTTAAGCCTCATAACACTACCCTTATTTATAAATAACCATCAGTGATTTAGAGAACTCCTAGAACAAATGGCAATCAAGACATATTCTTGAAAGCCTAGGAAGAATGAAGTCTTTTACCTCATAGGGGGATAAGGTTTATGATTCCCAAATACCTCATTCCCCATATCCATTCACCCCTGAAAGGAAGGGTTTTTCCAAATCTCTTATTGTCAGTGTAAATAAATTAAGAATGACAGTAGAATCAGTTAAGAGGTAGCAGAAGAGAACCAAGATACAAATGTGTGTCCTTTAGGAATCCATGGAGCTAAGGTAGGAAGGAATGGTGGAAAGTCATGGGAGAGACTTTCCTTCTTTCCTAATTACCCCCTCATATGGCCAAAGAAAACAAACCAAAGTCCCACTGAGAACCTCAGGTTGCTCCAAGTGACTTTGGAGCGACACTAAGATGTCAAATACCTTACAAACAGCCTCAACATCACGGAGGGCTGGGCTGTCACACAGAGAGCAAGGAAGGAGAAGGAAGACCTGTCTGCTGTAAGCTTCTTCTTTCTAGAGTTCCTGACCTTTGTCCCTTAATGAGAGGAAGAGAGGGATTTGGCAATGCTTCTGCCTGGGTATTTATCTGAACCCAGACATGAAGGTTGTCTCCCTTATGTATTACTGTTCTGATTCTTCAGTGCATAGGATGAATAATTTACTGCAAAGCACGTGGAAGTATCTCTTTATTATTCATTATAATGAACTGAGACAGGAGTAATTCTCCACTCGGCTGGAATCCCCTAGGGCTTAACTTAACCAGACTCTGCTTTGCTTTCCCACAGTGGTTAATTTGAATAGAGGGAGCCTCTTCTCTTGGGATATATGGCCTCACTAAGACTCATGCTATGTGAAGTGTGAGTGAGGAAGGCCCAGATGGACCAGTGGAAGAGCCAGTGAGGTCAGGGTCTCAGAACAGTCCACCTTTGGGGTGCCAAGTACAGAAGTGCTACACAAGAATTTTCCAGAAAGAGCAGGAATCTGTAGTCACTGTGTGCTCGGGTTGTGCATAATTATTCTCAATATTCACCTGAGTAGAACATAATTAGGATGGTGCATCAGCTGTGAAGTGTAAATTCTGTATTTTCAGTCCATTTAAACATTTTTTTTCCTCCTCTTCTTTCTTGGTAGCCATTCTCCTTTCTGCTTCCCTCTTTAACAACCCACCCAATTTCCTCCCTCCCTTCCTTTCTTCCTTCCTTCCTTCCTTTCTTCCTTCCTTCCTTCCTTCCTTCCTTCCTTTCTTTCTTTCTTTCTTTCTTTCTTTCTTTCTTTCTTTCTTTCTTTCTTTCTTTCTTTCTTTCTTTTCTTTCTTTCTTTCTCTGTCTTTCTCTCTCTGTCTTTCTCTCTTTCTTTCTTTCTCTCTTTCTTTCTTTCTCTCTCTTTCTTTCTTTCTTTCTTTCTTTCTTTCTTTCTTTCTTTCTTTCTTTCTTTCTTTCTTTCTTTCTTTTTCTTTCTTCTTCCTTCCTTCTCTTCCTCTCCCTCCCTAGTTCCTTCCTTCTGTCCTTTGTCCCTCTTTTCCTTCTTCTTTTTTCAATTCATTTATTTATTTTAATCCATGATAAGAAAATTCAGCTTATCTTAGGGGAGAAAAAAATTGGTTTTCTGCCATTGTTTCTCAAAGCCTCAGGTGATCAAGTGTCTCTGGAAAGGGCCTCCTGCAAGAGCTCTGCCCAAGTTCAGCCCTTCTTGGCATTTGGCACATACATATTACAGTGGCCCCACACCCTCCTCTCTCAACATGTGACTGGCATGAGCAGGTTGGAGAAATCCAGCCTGAGATCTTGCTTCCAGTTCTTCTGGTTCAGACAGTTCTCAGCAACCCTGAAAATTCAAGAGCTGAGTAGACACTCTTCCTCCCCCAAGTTAGCCAGCAAGGTGCAGAAATCTAGGTGACTTAAATTACAGCAATTCCCAGGCCTGAGTGGGAAACATTTGCGAAAATTAACCCTGTGACTTTACTGCCCTTAGGGAACAATTCTCCCTGGTCCTTTTGTGGCACAAGGAATGAGGTTTGCTGGCTGCCTTCTATTTTATTTTTTAAGGGGAGATATTTTTGCATAATCTATATAAAATAAGCCACGATTCCAGCAAAGATGATTGGCTTATTAAAAATACATAACATATATTTTTAAACAGGCAGCAAGTTGACAGTCTACAGGAGAAGTGCTTGAATAAATGGTGAAGACTTCATCTGCAGCCTCCCTCCCCAATCTGTCCCGGCCCATCTGTCTTTTTAATGAGAAATTTACCTTTAAAACTCAAATATGGCATTCTTCAGCTGTGGGATCTATTCAGGAGGGCACAGGATGAGTGAATGACCCCTTTGTGGAACACTAAGACTTAGTGACTTGAGCCCATACGGTGTTTCTTCTAAACTTAAGACAGCCTTGTCAGTGGGCCAGGATTCAAATAATGGGTGTCCAACTTGATTTTTCAACTTTGTAAATGCCTATGTGTAGGCTAGAAAATGAGCATCAGGGGAAATTTTAAAAAAGTCATCATACTATTTGGGGTATCACTTTTAGTTTTGAATCAATACAGAAATGTAATAGTAAATATTTGTGATCCACAACTCTGACAATAATATTTAAAAGGGTGATGTATCTAAATATTCACCAGAGTCTGTGATCTTTGGAAATAATTATTTTCCATCTTAGAAGTGAGAAAGCTGAAGGCTCAGAAAAATCGAGAATGTTAGTAAATTACAGACAAGTGGCTGGAACTCATATACTACATTAAAAAATATTACTATACTAGTTACACAAAAAGGTTCTAATTCAACATATCAGTTTATGAGTATAATTCATCTTAATCAATGTCAACCTTTGCATCATTGTTCCCCTTTAGTTTTTATACATCATAGCTCTATTCATTTAGCTTCCTCTGCCTCACCTCCTTCTGCATTTGCCACACCCCAGCCACTTTGCTTATGTATGTATGCATATTGACCCCTTTTATATTTTCATATATTTTTATAATTTAGATTGAACTTCCATTTATGAGAGAAAACATGCATCCTTTGTTTCTCTGAATAATTTTTCCAGGGTTATCCATTTCCCTATGAGTACCACAGTATTTTTCTTTCTGAAAGATGAGTAAAATTCCATTGTGTGTGTGTGTGTGTGTGTGTGTGTGTGTGTGTGTGTGTGTGTGTGTGTGTGTGTATGTGTGTGTGTGTCCCAAATTTTTCAGATCACTTATCCTTTGTAGGGCACTAAGTAGCTGCCATAACTTAGCTATGGTGAATATTGCAGCAAGGCACATGGGTGTGCAAGTGTCTTTATTGTACCCTTGCAGTCTTTTGAATAAATGCCTAAGAATGGTATGGCTTGGTCATATAGGGTAGTAGAGCTCATACACTTATAAAATACTTATTCTTTTAACCTGTGTGTTGCACAAAATCCCTGCAGATAGAATACAAACTAATCAATTTCAGTATGCTGGCTGGTTTCGTAAATACATCAGCCCTTTAGAAGTTCTGGATAAGTTTTGCCTGAGCTGAAAAGGAGAGAGGGGTTTTTTATGCACAGTGATGGAGAAAGAGGAATGACCTTTGAGGTTTATCCAGTCTCTGAGATTCTGGGTTCCCATACATTATATGTGGGAAGGTGTTTGGAGGGAAATCCATGGGCTGTAATTTCTGCAGTACTGGAGCCTTTGCTCCCCTGATGCTCACTTGGGGAGCCTGTGGCTGACTTACACCATTCTTCAAAAAGATATGGAGCTCCCCAGACCCTCTGCTTTTAATTTACAATTTTAATTTATACTTTTCTATGGATGATTCAAAGACAGAAATGGTTGAGAGTAAATATGTCAGGATAATCTATTGAATGAGATTAAAATGGTGTGTTCTTTGAAACAGTTTTAATTTCATCTTGCTCACTTCTTTGCCATGTGTAAGGAAGAAATCAAGAAGCTGCATTATAAAACCGTTCAGTGTTGGAGGAGGGAAGGAGTCAGGTGGCAAATAAACACTGTGAATGAGTTATTCTAGGTGGTTTCTTAAGGTTGTCTCATAAGCCAAAAGCAGCTGTAAGAAGACAATTAGGCAAGGGAGAGGCAAATACTTACCGCCTACTACCATCCCTTCCAGTGGCATTAAATACCCTAGACAGAAGCAAAGGCCAAGGAGAATGCAGTTGATTCCAGGAAAGGACTGACTTTGATTACTCTTATCTAAAAGATTCTTTTATCTTATTTACCTCAGGGCTAATTGCTTCTAAACTGGCTGTGTGTGTGTGTGTGTGTGTGTGTGTATGTGTGTGTGTGTGTGTGTGTGTGTGTGTGTGTGTATGTGTGTGTGTGTGTTGTGGGTGTGTGTATATTTGCCTACAAGCACCAATATTGGGGATTGAACTCAAGTCCTCACACTGTTGCTTGGATTTTTCATTCAAGGTGCTCTACCACTTGAGCAATACCTTCACTTTTGGCTATTTTGGTTGATTAATTGGAGATAATAGTCTCACAGACTTTCCTGCATGGACTAGCTTCACACTGTGATCCTCAGATCTTAACCTCCTAAGCTCCTAGTATTACAGATGCGAGCCACTGGAAGCTTGGTCCTGAAATGGTTTTGCTTCATAGTTGGGCACTTGCATTCCAGGCTTTCTGAGGGTGTACAAAAGGTTGTGCCCAAAGCCAGATTATGACTAAAAGGAAAGATGCCATTGTACACATTTGCCTAGTGAGTCTTTGGTAGAGAAACCCCTTGTAGAAATCTGTGCTTGCCCTTCAAGTGTTCAAAGATGCAATCAGCTTGTGGCATTTTCTTGGGTTGGGAGGGCTCCATAGAATAATATTCACTTTTCTGTGGTTCACTGCAGCTCTGGGCAGCAAATGTCTCTTAAAGAAATCTATTCTCCTCAACTATCAGAGATGTTACATTCCTTCTGATTTCAGCACACTTTTTTAATCTGCCTAAGAATAGTCTCTCTGAGAGAGGTGGAGAACTCTCTTTTCTACCTAGGGCCATTTGGCTTGTGGTGTTTGCTGGTATTAATGTGCAGTTTGCTAAGGCAAAAACTTCCTAGACTTACTGAATTTTAAGTTCCTCTTGTGGTTGCTGTGGCTGGACAAGATCATATGGTTTTGAAGAGCTTATATGGCTTTCAGAACAAGTATTCCCACCCCTGCTGGGTTGTTCTGTTCATACAACAAAAGTGTCTGAGACAATGACACCACTAGACAAGCAATTGAGCCCACTGGATTCTTTTTTCTGGTGCACACAATTGTATTGATTGATCTTCCAATTATGTATTTTTTAGGAATACAACATTGTACAAACCACTGGCTATCAATCTAGAAACCAGCCCATCAACTACCATGTCAAACACTGGTAGAAGAGGCCTGATAAAAATACAAAATTAAGGTTGTCTCACAGGCTTTAACTGAAAAAGTAAACCTGAGATGGAAATAAAATCACACCACAGAGCTGCCTATAGTTTGAATAATGAATGGAAGAGAGGAGTATTTCTGAAAAGACAATGTCATTGGAAATAGACAAGACTCTATAGCAGGCTTGAAAAGTACTATGTCAATCTCATATTTATGTTTTGTTAGTCAGCAGAAAGAATACATTCTAAAACTAGGCTCCAAAATGCTAGGTCAAAATCCATTCTCTATGGATCTAAAAATATAGAATAAGACTTCACAAGTACTCAGAAAATGGTTCGGTATCACTGGGTTAAACTGGAATGTATTCCTGGAACACAGAAATAAGTGCGGGATTGGTGTTCTGTCACAGTGGTAATAGAGCCATTTACTCGGCTTATTTCCAGGCACAGTGTACTTCCTGCCTCAATATTTTATATCTAGAAGCTCATATCATAGCCAACATCATTCCCAATATTGTTAAAATCCCACCAGATGATTTGAGTGCCACTGGTGGCTCATATCTGTGATCCTAGCTACTCAGGTCGTTGAGAGCTGAGGATAACAGTTGGAAGGCAACAAGGGTAGAAAAGTCTGTGAGATTCTTATCTCTAAGCAGCAAATAAAGCTAGAAATGGAAGTGTTGATCAAGTGGTAGAGCACCAGCTTTAAGTGAAAAAGCCAAGTCAGTGTGACGTGCTGAGTTCATGCTCCAATAGTGGTACACATGTGAGCACACACTCACCCATTTGCATGTACACACACATAAATGATTCCTCTAGATGATCTGTCTGGCTTCTCAGATGATTGACAATGACAACTATAATACAGTCAACATACATTTCTACTTGGGTTATGGATAATCTCTTTCACTCAAGCTCACTTTCTCATGGAATTCCTGTGCTCTATGTCTACCATGTGCTCTGTACCTACCTGCCTATTATCTTCATTTTTCTTACTCAACAACTTTTGATTCCCTTAATCCTAGGCTTCTTCTATCTTGCTCAGTGATTTACCCAACACTGGATGAACCCAATCACCCACCTTCTCAATGCCTGCCACTGAGTGTACCTGGAAGCCCTTCTCATAGCTGACCACCAACCACAAAGGGACCTCAACACAGTCTGTGAACCCTGATATAGATCTCTGGCTATTTTGCTCTCTTCTGCAATAGTCATTTCATTTTCTTTTCTTGCATTCCCCTGTCCATTCCTTCCTAGTCTTCCATTTGCATTCTGACTGACAACTTGGCCATCTACTCTGGAGAAAATAGATAACCTCAGTGGTCTCTTTGCTTTCCCATAGCTATACAAGGCCAACCATACTTCTACATTGTTTTTCTCATTTATATACAGTGTGAAGATTAAGCACCCTTCCTCATGTGTGTCAGATCCAGTGCTTCTGCTTTTATTTTGTCATTTTCCTTTACTCTCTCCTGCATTATTGCTGGCTCCCATCCCTGAGATCATCCTCATCAGTACATATGCTCACATAGTGGGATGTGGGAAGATTGGATACTTGTCTCAGACAGCCACAGCTTTAGTGCCTAAAGTTAGGTTATTTAAAGTGTGTTACATCCTCAGCACATTAGCATTATTGCAGAGCTTTCCAGAAATGCAGACATTTGGTCATTACCAGAGTTGGTGAATTATGAAATTATCTAAATACAGATGTTAATTGTGGGCTCATAAAAATTTGTATATATACAATATATCTTTTAAAATATTGTCAAGGTGATATACCGAGGTGTACAATTACATAAATAAGGTAGTGAGTACATTTCTTGTTGAACTTGTTAACGCCTCCTTCTTCCTTCCATCTTCCAATCTCTCCCCACCCCCATATCTTCTTGATCCATTCATCTACTGAGGGGCATCTGGGTTGGTTCATTATCTTAGCTATGGTAAACAATACTATAATGAACATGATTGTACTGGTAGCTTTAGTATGTCCACTAGTGGGATTACTGGGTCATAGGGGAGCTCTATGTTTAGTCTTTTGAGGAACCTCCATACTGCTTTCCAGAGTGGCTAAACAAGTTTACACTCCCACCAACAGTGTAGTAGCATTACTTTTGGCCACATACATGCCAGCATCTGTTATTATTATATTTCTTGATAATGGCCATTCCAACTGGGGTAAGGTGGACTCTCATTGCTGTTTTGATATACATTTCTTTCATGGCCAAAGATGTTGAGCATTTCTTCATATATCTATTGGCTGTTTTTATTTCCTCTTTAGAGAAGTCTCTAACCCACTTCACCCCACTTGTTAATGGGGTGGTTGTTTCTTTGGGGATTTGTTTTGGGGGGATTTAATTTTTTGAACTCTATGTATATTTTAGAAATGAGGCCCTTGTCTGTTGTATGGTTAGTAAAGATATTCTCCCAACCTGTGGGCTTTCTATTTATCTTGCTAGCTTCTGACGCTCTGAAGTTTATTGCAATCCCATTTGCCCAACCTTTCTTTGATTTGTTTATCAAGAAATTTTGACTTGAGCCAAGGAGCTCTAGTGTTTGCCCAATTCCTTCCTGCAATATTTTCAGGTTTTCTGCTTTTACCTCAAGGTCTTTGATCTATTTGGAATTGATTTTGGTGCAGGATGATATATAAGGATCTAACTTAAGTTTTCTCTGCATATATATTCAAGTTCTATTCTTCTATCAGAAATAATGACATTGCTCCATTCATAACGAAATGGAAAAAAGTATATTAAGTGAAGCAAACCAGTCCCAATGAAACATAGGTTTCATGTTTTCCCTTATTTGTAATTACTAGCATATGTCTATGATATTCTTAACAGTGGATCACAGTAGCCCAATTGTTAAGTACATAGGACCATATATAATGAAGTGCATAAAAATGAACTCCAAGAGGTTTTTATTATATACTGAATGCAGTTATTGCTATTTTTTCTGTATTAGTTTTCTGTGTCCTTTATCTTGTATATAAGCTTATCTGATCTGTGGGAGGGAAAGGGAATCTCAGAAACAGCAGGACAACAGATGAGCCAATGCAACAATGATACTCACTAGACACTACACTATGTGGAAATGAACTTTACAACTTGGTGGGGCAGGGAGTAGGTCGGGTTAAGAGGGAGAAAATGAGAGAGTATTTAAAAGAAATGTACTCATTACATTACTAATGTAACTGTGCCCCTTCCCATTCATCACCTTTACAATAAAGATATAAAAAATAATAAAAATAAAAATTTGAAATATCATAGCATCCGATGGATATCAGTAAATATATGCAAATATATTAGTGAGTCTTTCTGCCATAAAACAAAGAACATCAAAAAATAATCCAACAACAACAACAAAAAAGATACCTCATTTTTTCTCCCGTTTAGTTGCCAAAATTGTTGAAAATGTCAGCTTTGAAACTGTCATTAATGCCTCATTCCCCTCTCAGTGGTTACCCTTCCTCCATGACACACTCTCAGAGTCTTTTTTGATATATGACAGCCCTTTTAGGGTTGAAGGACACAATAAGCTGCTCACCACTCCATCCTGGCTCTGATGCTGCCGAAGTCCATTCTCCAAAGAAAATCTAGTACACTGTTCCTCAAAAGTATAAGCAAGATCAGAGCATGCCTCTACTTAAATCTATTCTAAGGATCCCTTCATTACATCTAGGGGAAAAGGCCAACTTCTTCATGACATATGTCTGTCACTGCTTTATAGGGCTTACCTGTGCCATCATTCGCCTTGATTAGGCCAGGCTGGCTTTCACTATGTTCTTCATAGTAAAAGCCAATCTGTATCCCAGAGCCTGCACAATTGTCTTTCATGCATTCCCAACTTCTCTCTGTACTCACAGTATGTCCCTGAATTCTTTCTTACTTGTTAGCTATAGGTTTCTACTTCTCTAGAAATGCCTATTACTAGACTGCGTTTGAATAGGCTGGCCTTAGCCATCTGTACAAGCCAGTATGGCAGTCATCTATGATCAATTTCTCATCAAATACCAGTGATGTGTCACTTTGCTTAATGCATGTTGCTCCTATCAGGCCAAAGGTAGAGGTACAGTGTCTATCTGTTCAACATCTTATCCCTGAAGCCCACAGAGTATATGGCTCTTAGTAGGTGCTTAGTAATTGCTTGTTAAATGGAGACTGTAGATTTATACTTATTCTATCTATGAATGTGATGTCTTTTATTGTTCTGTTCTTTTGTTATTTGTCTAATAACATAAGAACCTTGAAGTATGGCCTTGAATCTTCTGATGGCTTTCATTGCTATTTTTGTTTTCGACTTGATTCTGCCTCTGTAGAAAACTAGCAAAATGTTCTTCTCAGACATTCCCTAGATTTACAGAGTGGCTTGAAGATTAAGAATAAACTAGCTCATTCATTTTGTGTGGTTTTTTTTCAGCAATATTTCTCTGCCTACCTGCCTAGCTTTTCTTTGCATAATTATGATTGGCTACCCTGTGCTTTACCTCTGCGAGCAGGCAAGAATTAGATTTCCTCCTTCCTGCCACAGTCAGGCATGTTAACCTCCCTTTTATAAAAGTGACATCTACCTCTTGGTGGAGCTATCTTCCTGTACAAGTCCCTTTAGTTTCCTTCACTGTCTCCCATGATCTGAACTGCCTTCTTCCTACACCTCACAGGGCTGTGCTGAGTGTGGAGATGTCCCTTTCATTCTCATCAAGGCCCCTTGTGCTTGTGGGATTGAGAAATTCTCCTTGCCCAGATTGGGGCATGATAAGTAGGGCTTTTATAGACACATGTGGCATCCATCATAGCTGAAACTACAACATAGATCATCACTGGGTAAATGAATTTGTGACTCAGTTGGCACTGAATTCACTTTCTCGTTGAGTGTCAGCTATTCACTTCTTTTCAGACCCCTCACCCTGCATGAATCTGTGTCTACTTCTGAATATATCCCATTCTTTCAACACAAACAGGCATGCATCCTCTGTGTACTAATATAGCACAAAATGAGCTACAGATAGCACACAGAAGCCAAGCTTGAAAGTCAACATCCTGCCTTAGCCTTATTGGAATATTCCTGTGCTGCACCTTCTCAAAGCCACTCTTCCCCTTTGCTAGCCATCTGCAGAAGCTCTCAGATATATTCCCTACCAATATCTTATCAGCAAATATTAGCTTTAGCAGAGTTATGACTGTGGTTGAATTTCCTACTATCTGAATCATAAAGTTTTCCTTTTCATAATTTAGGGTCTTGTTGATGCTCTCAAGTTGGCTCTATTTGTAACTCAGGAAATAACCGAGGAGTTAAAGCCTCCCAAGGGAACAGGTTTGCAATTTAGAATGCCTTGGGACTTGATCTAAAAATATTTCATTTTGGCTTCCCTGTTCTCCTTGCATCTAAAAAATTAATTTATTATTGCTCTATGAGTTTCTAAAGCAAGATCTTCTTCCCATTTTTTGAGCTGCATTATTAACATATTTTGATATATTTATATCAAGAAATATAGTAAGGTTTGATGTATTAAGGTTTTTCTTAACCAAAATTCACTTAGCTCTCAATTTATGAAAAAAGAAAATTGCAAAGACAAAACCAAAGGGAAGGAGAAGCTGATGTTGGAAGGTATATTAACAAAAGACATTCGGAGGAGTGCATTAAGAGCTTTAATATTTAACCCATCATCTTTATTAGCAATTCTTCCTTTTTCATTTTTTTTTTGTTTTGCCCATGCTGGGTTTGAACTCAGGGGCTTACTGAAATTGGCTTGCTTGCTCACAGCATTTGACCCATGCCTCCAGTACTACTTTTTGCTGGTCCAGTGTTGATGAAGTCACACAGATTTTTCTGACAGGGTTGGTTTTGAATCTCTGTCTTCCAGGTCTCAGTCTCCGAGTAGACAGAATCATAGGTGAGACCACCAGCACACAACTTTACCAGCATTTCTTAAATTGGGGACTCACTCCATTGATGACCTGTTTAAAGGCAGAGGCCAACAATGGGGAGAAAGACAAGATTTTCACCATTCTGGTGATAAAATTAACTTTTTTAGAAGTTTGTGCATCAAGAGAATTATAAAACTATGTATAAATACCTTAAACATATACAATGATATGTTCTTAAATTCTAGAGATGTAAGTTGTACATATATGTTATATATACATGTATATATACATATGTATATACCATATATATAATTAAAGTTCTAATTAATTAATTACAACAGATGATGCTTTGATGGTTCATTAAAATTGTATCCCAACTTGAATTTTTTCCAGTTTGGGGCTCAAACTTGTACTATTTTTGCTTGGCTTTTTTGCTCAACGCTGACACTCTATAATTTGAGCCACTTCTCCACTTGCTGCTTTTTGCTGATCAGCTGAAGATAAAAATCTCTAAGATTTGTCTATCTTGGTAGACATCAAAGCATGATACTTAGATCTCAGCTTCCTGAATGGGTAGGATTACAGGTCTGAGCTAGCAGCATCCAGCCCAAGTTGTACTTTTAAATCAGTGTATGCTAGCTAGGTTCATGCCTATCATCCTAGCTACTCAGAAGGCTGAGATTTGAAGATCATGTTTAGCATAAAATTCATGAGACTCTTATTTCCAACTGATCAGTAAAAGTCGGAAGAGGTGCTGTGGCTTAAGTGGTAGAGTACTAGCCTTGAGCTCAAAGAGGTTCAGAGACAGGACCCAGGCCCAAACCCAGAGTTCAAGCCCCAAGACCAGAAAAAAAAAATCAGTGTGTGCTATTTGATTACTAAATCCTGCTCTATCCTGTCTCATCTCCATTCTTACTACACAGTGAGCTCAGTGAGATTTCTCCTTCATTTGTAAAGTCTATCACTGACCCAGCAACTACCTCTGTCTTCCTTAGTAGCTTGAAACAACAAAAGGACCCCCCCTTCCCTCTGTACCAGTGTGACTGCAGACCCAAGCCTGCATCTGACATTTAAATCTAATTGTTGTCAGACCAATTCCAGAAAGATCTGTACCCTCCAACATCTTCTGGGCATTTCTTCACTCTTCTTGATTCTAATTTCCACCTTCTGTCCTCACATATGGTTTAAAGTTGTGTCAAAGTCACTTCTACATAGTTTTCCCTTTTTACCTTAGGTTATTTTGTCATTTTTTAAGAAAATGAAATAGGCATTATAAGTCTGAGAAAATGTTGCTGGAATAAAGCCAGACAAATTGTGTTGGTCTTACCCCTTAGATTCTCTTAGATTTTAAATTCAGGAAATCTGAGCCAGGTACTTTCATTCTAGCTGATTGGGAAACTGAGGTCTGAGAATCGCAGTTCTAAGCCATCTGGAGCAGACAAATATGAAAGATTTATATCTCCAATTAAAAAAATATTTAAATTATCTCTAAGTAGTTGTACAAAGGAGTTACCATTCAACAGAGCAGCTTATGAGTTTGATCAATGTTACCTCTCTCAACATTCTCAACCATTCTTCAAAACCAACCCCTTTCTTACCTTTTCTTAATTTTGTAGGAAGTGTATGAAATTTGTTGCCATTTAATGAAGCAGTTTATGAATATAATGCAGTTTATGAATACAATGCATTTCATAGCTCTGATTAACCAGGAAAAAAAAGCCAGGAGTGGAGGTGGGGCTCAAATGATAGCCTGAGCAAAAATAAAACAAAACAAAACAAAACAAAAAACCACAGATGAGATAGCGCACAGCCTTGAGTTCAAGCTCCAGCATAGGAGCCCAAACCAAACCAAACTGGAACTATAAGTAAGTAAACCCAGGAACTCTGTGCTTGATGTAATTTTACAACAGTCACTGATCTCTGAGTGCTTCATCGTTCTCCTCTGTAATATGCAGTTCATCTACAGTATTTCTCAAAGAATAGTTATGCAGAGTGAATGGTTTAATATATGCAAAGTTCTTACAACCATTCCTGAGGCAGTTCAAGCAATATGTAATTTTAAAAAGTTATTTGTAATACCTTTTAATGAATTCTATTTTATCAAGGAGAAGTCAGTAGGATTGGCTTGGAATGTAAGGATTTTAAATGTCAGAGAGAGTTTTCAAGAGATCAGAAAGTTGTCATTAACCTTCTTCAACTTGCCTCTTGGCTTGCTCTTATTTAACTTCAAAAATGCTCCCCCGCATGCTTCTTGTTATAAAAAGGGTCCAGGACATTGCCACAAACAGCAGGGAGGGAGCCTTAGCTTGGAAGAACACTTAAGCCAGACTTTTAAAGTCCTTCTCTAACTTCTGTGTCCTGCTGTTCAGAGGACAGGTGGAAGAGCCCTATGGTGAGAGAAGAAAGCCAGAAGCTGTGAAACATCGTGACGAAAGTACCTCTCCTCAACCACCATCATCCTTCTACTGTGTTTCTTTGTTGATGAAGGTTCTGGGAACTACAAACTTTATAAAGCAGCTCTGCCCTATCAGAGAGATGTTCTTTAAATAATTACTCCTTTCTGTTTGCACTACACATCCACCAGTGAGGCCCAGATAGAAGAGCAAGTGAATTAGGCCCTAGCCATCTGCTTGGAATACATTTGGCCAAGGTGCATATAGGTTTTGCAAGGGCTGTGTGGCCGGAGTATTCCGTGGGTATTGGTCTGACAGAGTTGATCCAGACTGATATCTTTCAAAGTTATTGTTCTGTAGTGGACATGTTTCACGTAAACTCAACCTGCTACACATACATACAGGCACACAGACATATATAAGGTATATGTATTAGATTATATAATATGTAATATGTATCAACAGATACATTGCAAAGTTATATATAATATATAATTATATAACATATAATTCAATAATAATTATATGTCATATATCATGTGAAATTAATATATTAATAATATATAATATATTCATTATATAATTATGTGTATTAATTATACATAAGTTTTTATATATAATAACTTTGTTATATATTATACATAACTTTGGAATATATTATATAAACATTTTTATGCATTCTATAAGTATATATATAATCAACACGTCAATTTGTGAATACAATGCATCTTGATTAACCTGCCATTGTTGCTGAGGTACAAAGACAGTTTATTAGGACAGGATTTCAAGATTGCTCATTTCCTAAAACCAAATGCTCAAGAAAGTGCCTAAAGAGGAGCTTAGAATCCTACCTCTCCCTTCTCACCTATCCCATTCATAATTGTCCGTCATTTCCTTTGCTTTAACACTTTCATCACCCTTATCCTTCTTTCCTCATCCTTATCTCCTGATTGTCACCAACAAGGTGACAATTTCTCTGAAGAGAAAATTGAACTAGAAGCGATGTTCCATTACTGAATTGGTAACAAAAGATATGGTAAACCCAAGCAAGTTCTCCACCATGAACATAAACTTTGATACAAAGAAGTTTTCTTTCTTTATTTCCTTCCTTCCTTTCTCCTTCTTTTTTGTTAAACAAAAGGCAGTATGGCTTATTACACTAAAGTACATAGTATTTTGACTTTCTAAACTTCTATGAATTCATTGGGTTAAACACGGAGCTTCCAGTGAAAGAATAACTTATCTTTAGCAGTCATTTGATAAAACCTGGTGAAATGTTATCAGTGTCTTTCTGAATACTGGAGAACTGAATGAATGCAATACTAGGTTACAAATCCCTTTGCCAGTCAAGTATTTTCCAACTCATTGCCTTAAAAGAAACTGAAAGAGGAACTAATTCAATTGTCAGCTGTGAGATCATTAAGATAATTTTTGGAGCTAGATTACTATGTGATTTTTGGCATATATAGTGGAAGGAATTCAAAGACTTGAGCTTCATTGCCATACAGATATTTTTATTTCTTTCTTCATGCTTATGTGAACAAGGTTTCTCTAAAAAAAGAAATAGAAATAGAATTGATCCTAATCGCTATCAGTTTCTAGCAGTAAGTGATATTTTTATTCATGGGATTTAAAAAATGGCATATCCATATAACTAGGAATTATATAGTAAAAGCTGACTTTTTAAGTACTACTCAAACATGCAATGTATTTATGTTGTTTAATCAATTTTATATTTGTACTCATTTTGAAAGCAAATGTTATTATTGAGAGTTTTATGATCATACACATAACATAAATTTGTTTCATTCTATGTATTTCTGTTGCATATAAATATGATAGAATATCAATAAATGATTTTCAAGCATAAAATATATCCTGATGAGTACATATAATGGCAATACAAGTTCAAGTTAAGAAATAAACAATGATTATTCTTATGACTATTTTTGTGGACAAATTGGGTTTGAATTCAGGGCCTCTTGTTGTTTGGCTCATGGCTTGTTCTGTATCAATTGAGCCACACCTCAATTTGTCATTTTGCTGGTTAACTAGAGAAGGAGAATCAAAGATTCTTCTGTTTAAGCTGACTTCCAATGGAGATCCTCCAGGTCTCAGCCTATTGAGTAACTGGGATTCCAAACAAGACCCACAGGTGCCTGGCACATTTTATGACTTTAAAAATGTAGCAGGAGCTAGGAACCAGTGGCTTGTGCCTGTAATTTTAGCTACTCAAGTGACCAAGATCTGAGGATCATGGTTTGAAGCTAGTCTAGGCAAGAAAGTCTATGGGACATTAATCTCCAATCACACACAAACAAACAAACAAAACCAGAAATGGAGCTGTCACTTAAGCGGTAAAGAGAAAGCCTTGAGCAAAAATGCTAAGGGATAGTGCCCAGGCCTGATTTCAAGCCTCAGGACAAGCACAGAAAAAAAAATAAGGAAGAAAGGAAGAAAGGAAGAAAGGAAGAAAGAAAGAAAGAAAGAAAGAAAGAAAGAAAGAAAGAAAGAAAGAAAGAAAGAAAGAAAGAAAGAAGGAAGGAAGGAAGGAAGGAAGGAAGGAAGGAAGGAAGGAAGGAAGGAAGGAAGGAAAGGAAGGAAGGAAGGAAGGAAGGAAGGAAGGAAGGAAGGAAGGAAGGAAGGAAGGAAGGAAGGGAGGGAGGGAGGGAGGAAGGGAGGGAGGGAGGGGGGAAGGGAGGGAAAGAGAGAGAAAGAAAGAAAGAAAGAAAAGAGAAGAAAAGAAAAGAGAGAGAGAGAGAGAGAGAGAGAGAGAGAGAGAGAGAGAGAGAGAGAGAGAGAGAGAGAGAGAGAGAGAGAGAGAGAAGAAGGGAGGGGAGGGAAGGAAGGAAAGAAGGGACCCTGTGACTCAAGCCTGAAATCCTAACTACCTAGGAGAATGACATTTGAGGAACATGGTTTGAAGCAACAGCCTGGGGAGGAAATTCTATGAGATTCTTATCTACAATTAAAGGTCAAAAAGCTGGAAGCTGCTAGGCACGGTGTCTCACACCTGTAATCCTCGCCACTCAGGAGGCTGAGATCTGAGGATCATGATTCAAAGCCAACTCCATCAGGAAAGTCCATGAGACTCTTTTAACCACCGGAAAACCAAAAGTGGCATTGTGGCTCAAGTGGTAGAGAGCTCGAGCTGAAAAGCTCAGGAACAGTACCCAGGCCCAAAGTTCAAGCCCCCGGGGGTAACAATGCTCAATAGGAAGTGTACTCATTACCTTGCTCATGTAACTGTAACCCTCTGTATAGTATCTTTACAATAAAAAAAAAAAAATCTGAAGTGGTTTAAGTGGTAGAGCTACCAGCCTTGAGCAAAAAAAAGCTAAGGAACAATACCCAGGCCCAGAGTTCAGACTTTACTACAGCACCTCCCCCAAATAAGAAGCAGAAACAGAAGCAGCCAAAGAGAGAGTGGTCATACATTTTGAAAGTAGATAATCATGACTGTTAGACACTGTGAATTATAACTTCCACTGAATATATATTTATAGATTGCACATACATTTCAAAGAACTATATGATTTTTTTTTTCTGATGGTCCTAGGGCTTGAACTCTGGGACTGGGCACTGTTCCTGAGCTCTTTTTGTTCAAGGCTAGCACTCTTTGAGCCACAGAGCCACTTCTGGCTTTTCTTTCTCTCTGGCTCCTGGAATCCAGTTGGAATGTCACTCTTTGAGAGGAACTATTCCAACTGGAACTTTGTCTTTATATAGTTCAGGCGTGATGAAGAAAAGTTGTACATTGGTCCTAATAAGTCACTTAGAACAGACAGTGAAAGAATATCTTATAAGTGAAGAACAAAGAGGGCCATTTGGGTTTTAATTTTTATAAGAAAAATGGAAAATCACTCTCAAATGGAGAAAACACTAAGCAGAAAATAAATGAAGGGCCCCGGAGTGTGGAGGTACGCCTTCTATCAATGACACACCTGAATACCTAAATTATCAGGTCCTAGTAGTGAATACAGTTGGACTCTCAAAGATAATCTCAGTGATATTAGACTTACCTGGGAATGAAACTGAATGAGATCTATAAATACCAGGGTTGAGGGATGCTCATGGTCACAGTGAAAAGGAAAAAAGTGTGTCACAGGAACATGAGTCTATGGCACAGGCTCTGCTTCCGGTAAAAAACAAACCAACTCCTGCTTCCTACTTGTGATTTGATATTTGTATCAAGAAGCAACAGGGTATTATTGAAACAAGAACTTCAAGGTTCTAGGGCTTGATGTGGTGGGAATGATTCATTTGCCCTCTGTGATTTTCATATTATCCATCTGTCATTCACTTCATACTGATAGCATGTTAAAACATTCTTATTTTACCTGTGTAGTTTGAAAACATAGCAAATGGAAAAATAATAAGTTTGAAAGGAACAATCTTTCCTCACTACCATGTGAAAGCACCTAATTATCAGCACACCCCAACTTCACAGCTACCCATCCCTGCTGAGTGACAGGTAGACTGGCCCACGAAAGATCTTAGTGGCTAAAAGTTAGTATGATTTTCATCCCTCCTGCCAACTTCCTAAAGGCTCTCTCTAGAATGGGGGTGCTTTCTCCTTCCAGGTCAGTCTTCTCAGTGTTCCAAGCCTCTGGACCCATCTTGTTCATGTGAGGTTGGTCTCTGTCATTGCCTGTTCCTAGGTATTCTCCCATCTGCTGAGCATGAGCTCTGTAGCATGTGAAGTGCCAGGTCAGATTTAGTGGGGCCAGACTTTCATATTCTAGTTCTCATCTAGTCCTCTCTTAGGCAGAATGCAGTGTCTCTGTCATTGCATGCACCCATGTTGTATGGATGGGAAATGGGTGAGCACACTGGCCCTCAGAGTGTACTCGCTTTGGTAAAGAATTCTCTTGTCTTAAGTTCTCAGCTCCCAAGGCACATCTGCAAATGTTCTTCCCCACCAGCAGGCATGTTTACTTTTTTTTTTTTTAATTTTTTTTTTGTGAAAATACTGTACAGAGGGGTTACAATTACATGGGCAAGGTAATGAATACATTTTTTATCAAGCATTGTTGCCTCCTCCTTTGTTTCCTCTTCCCATCCCTTCCCATATCTGTCCCCCCTTCCCCCCCTGCAAAGTTGTAAAGTTCATTTTTCAACATAACGACTTGTACATCTCATTGTTGCAATGGGTCCACCTGTATCCCTATTTAAACAGTTTGTGTTTGCCCTTCCCTTCCACAAATTATACCAACATCAAATACAATGAAAGCAGGGGTTATACCGTGGGGGAAGGACATACAAAGCAACAAAGAAATCATCTTATAAATATGTTAGAAACAATCACAAGAAAGAAAAAAGACACTTGAATACTTATCTTGCAGTTGATAGCCTATAGGTCATTCACTGCAGCAAGCATTCCACTTCTATCTGTAGTCTTGCAAGGTTGGGGAGAATGGATGAGGTAGGTTCTTGACTTTGATAATATGGAGCTCTTTCTTTCTGTGGGACAGAGGGAGGAAGGCATAAAGGAAGGTCACTGAAGATAAACTCCTTCTTCCCTTCCCTGAAGTCAGAGGTGGCAGCTTCCTCAGGAAGTATTGACTTTCCAAGGAGAATTTTAGCAATCCACACTATGAATTATAGCTTGCAGGCTTTGGGCAGCTTAGGGGTGCAAGGAGATTATCGACACCTGGGAGTTCTGGAGGTAAATAAGTTCACATTTTGATTAACTACACATAAAATATTTGCTTTGTGGATTATCTGTGACCTATTTGAAATCTAGTACTACTTTTTCTTTCCCCTGTGCCTCTGGGCCACTTTTCCCACAAGGTGGTAAATGTACTGCAGAAATATAAACTAATTTTTATAGATGCCTGGGAGGAAAGCAAATGTGCAGCAAAGATATTCACATAATACGCTCTGGAGTCAAGTCAAAATGATTTTGTGTCATGGATTCTTCAGGATGGCTCAAGCCTCCTTTACCTTACATTAGGCTGTTTCATCAGTATCGGATGATTTAATTTGATTATGCCATCATGTAAATAGGGAGTTTAATCTCTCATCTCTTTCTCTCTCCCTTCCTACCTTCCTCCTTCCCTATCCTTTCCCCACTTCATCCACAGGTGTACCATAGATGACCGGGTTACCAGGGTGGCCTGGCTCAACCGCAGTACAATTCTCTATGCTGGAAATGACAAGTGGTCCATAGACCCTCGTGTCATCATCCTGGTCAACACACCAACCCAGTACAGTATCATGATCCAAAACGTGGATGTGTATGATGAAGGTCCATATACCTGTTCTGTGCAGACTGACAATCACCCCAAGACTTCTCGGGTCCATCTCATAGTGCAAGGTAAGTCACAACTAGACCAGATGTTGGACTTCCATTTAGTAATGGAAAGGAAAAGGGATCTTGGTTTTGCTTTACACAGATATGAAGATACAAAAGGTTCTGTTGCTCTATTGAATCCAGACTGAGAACTGGATAGTTTTTGAAAAGTTTTGTCTCTAGTCCTTCTGTGGTGATCAGTAAGTTGCTTGAAGTCTCTTAAGAAACAGCTTTCTAAAGCTGGGGTAAGATATATTCCAGTATAGATAAATACAGTACTATTCAGACAGCTCTTGAATGATCATTCTGAGACTTATTTCATAATAAAAGGTTAATGTTGACATGAAATTGTGTAATCTGATTGTTTCCACATAGTTACTGATCTTGCATGTTGTGGACTAGTCTCTGGGTACTGGCCAGGTGGGTCCTCCTGACATTATGCGTTTATGCTTTCATTTGCTCTTAGTCCTACTGTGGAGCCTGGTGTAGAGAGAGATATTCTAACAAATGTATCCAGGTCAATGTTGGAAATAAACTTCTGTCATTAAAAAGGAAGGAGCAAAGAATAGCTTAGCATCTTTGCCAATTCTTTGGTTAAACGTGAATCACTACAGTTCAGACATAGCATCACATGAGTTTTTTACAACAGTTTATTTTGTAGCTGAAAAAAATGGGATAGAAGTGTCATAAGCTCCAATGTTAACTACTAGGAAATACAATTGCAGACATCGGTTCTAAGGATTTGTGAACTACGTTGACAAGCAACAGTCCAAAATGAACTGCTTTTGAACTGATCCAACTGCTGTTGTTATGTAAAGAACTTTTCTGTCATGTATGGTCTCAGAGTGGGAATGAGCTTCTGAGAGATAAATTCCATCACTCAGTGTTCCTCCACAAAGTGAGAGACTAAGAGTGTCTTTTCTTCCAGTGTCTGGCTGACATCTTGGGGACACATACTGAGCTCTTGGAAAGGGTCTTCTTGAGTCCTTTAGTCTGTAGCAAGTTCCTTATATCTGATCTCATGGAATCAAGAGATTTTGAGCACTCTAGATTGTGAAATGTGTATGGTATCCATGCTTAGCTAAGAGATATCCCCAGATCTGCTTTTTTTTTTTTTTTTTAAAAAGACAGTGTTATTCATTTCAGTTGGTATCTAGAAATGGTTGGCTGATTAAGGAAACACATCTGTTTTTGCTCAGCCACGTGCACCATTCCGAACACTATTCTTTCATTTGGCTAGAATGGCTCCTGAGTGTCTGCATTGCTAGGTCCTCCTCTGTAGGCTATTTACGATGCATATTGGGCTGGGGATCTGTCTGCTGCAACTTCTGTCTTCTAGCAGACCCAGAGACAGCCGCACTGCTGAATATCGGCTTCCATCTGTCCTTGATGTCCTCTCATGTCTCCATGCTTTCAGACATTACAGGAGCCTGCCATATGACAGGCATCTCTAGATGCTGCTGTTTCCCATTCTCCATATGTGTACCACCCAGGGTATGGCTGGTTGATGATCACAGCTCGAGGGCCACAAGACTGGCTACCATCTGGACACAAAGGCAACTGGCACATCCAACACTTTTCCTCAGAAGATGATGGGGGCACTGGGTGAGCTCAGTCATCAAGGATGGGCTGGGACATCTGCTGAAAGTTTCTGGGGATGCCGAAAACAAGGACCTGTGAGCTCTTATTACCCACCTGCCACCTGGGTTCAACTCCAGGAGAGCAGAAATTCTCCACATTGGAAATGACACTTCAGTGGCACTTCCATGTCCTTGACAACAAAGTTGTCTTCTCATTCAGGAAATACAGCACTGAAATAAAATATAACTGTCAGGCATTGTACAGAAAACAGACAGAAACAGAGAACGGCTATGTTTCCCAAGGAAGAGGACAGAGAGTGTGAGCATGTCAAAGTCACTACAGGCTATAAAGCACTTCATGAGGGCTCTGAGGATAATGTTGTTCACAGAATGCCAGGGTAATTCCTTGGGGCCTTGTAGTTCCTGGGAGCCTTCCAGCCTTGGTTACTAAAGTCTGAGGATGGGAAAGACAGAGGCAGGAGCTTCACCTACCCTATAAGCTACCTCCTCAGGCTCTAGATTTCAGAGCCTGCTCTTTATAGCTCTGGCTACCCATCTAAATGGCCTGGGAAATCCAAATGCAAACCATCAGGTGGAAGGAGGAAGAGAAGGAGAACAAAGAGGTATTGCTAGAACTGTAGGCAGGTTAACTTTTCCATGGAAGGGTCAGTCATGGAGAACAAGCTCAAGTTTCTGTGGTCTATCTTGTCTTCATTAGCAATGCAACACCAAAACCAGTAGAATTATGAGAGAATGGATGTGGAGACCCCACTGTTCAATGAGAAAGAAGCCCAAGAGTCCTTTTTCCCAGCAACTATCGGCTTTTGTCCAGCCTATAGATTAATTTTTCAGCCTTAGTGTTATTTCAGGTTAGATAAAGATAATGAAAGTTTCCTAATCCTCTTAAAGAAGATTTATCTGACTGAGTAGAAAGCTTTTGGAATACAATAAGGCATGTATAAAACTGAGGCCTAATCTTGCCCTTAATTTCAAACTGCTGATGGGTATTGATTTTCCAATGAGAAAAAGTAAAAAATTTCCGAGCTGCAACTTGTCCATTAAAAAAAATTGTGTTTATTTATCTTCTGCCCATTTGAGAATGTTAATGTCTTACTATTTCTGCCAACCAGGTGCCATTCTCAAAAGAGGCCATTCTCACCAGGCTATTAGCTTTGGTGTGGTTTGTTGTTGTTGTTGTTGTTGTTTTTTACCCCCTGCAAAGACAGGAAGTAAAAGATGTTCTGTCAATCACCTCAGTGTTGATCTTTTACTCTTTCATGAAGTTGCCTTTGCCACATGTCAGAGGAGATTTATTTCCAAGTCCATCTCTTTGAAAGAAGAAACTGCCTTTATTCAAATCCAATTACTGATCCCTAAGGCACATCTTGGCCACCAGGAGTTCATTATGAGCTGCCATGTGAACATATGTGATATTGTGATCTAGACTTTATACCACTAGGAGTTAAGGGAAACCAAAGCAGGGGGAATAGCCACTGTGGGTCAGAATCAACAGGGCATGAAAACCTGCCTGGTGTTATACAGGGATTTGCTCCTGAGATAAGAAGCCTCATTTTGAGAGGTCAAATTGAGAGTCTTTATTAGAAAGTGCGAAGCCAGAGACTGCTGGGGAACTCCTGTCCCAAAGACTTGCAGCCCAGAAAGTAGCTTGCACAAGCTTTTACAAGCTTTGGGATGGGTCCCAAACCCAACAAAAGCAAACCATATAGGGGGGAAATCAGGGGTGAACAAAGCAAGTCATCTAGAGGAATAATCAGGGGTAAGCATTCTCTATAGCAAAACTTTCCTAGAGCTAAATACCATGATACATCTGCATATTCCCTGAAGCAGAACTTTCCTCAGGCTAAACCACATTGCACAGCTCCCCTCTAGGCTTTTCAGAGCTGGATGAAAAGCCCACACCACCCAGTAAGACACCAGGATGGCAGTGAAGACAAGACATTGTTACTTAGACCCAGTATCCTTATTTCACTGGCAGTTCTATCAAGGATGCGCTGGAGTGAAGGGAAAGTAGGGAAATGGGGCTAAAGCTTGCTTCCATCATCCAGGGAGAGAGACATATGCTGTAGATGTATATGCAGAATGGAGAAGTGCCTAAGAGATTCTTTCCAAAGGAAATGGACAGCGTGAATCCCAGTGCCTTGAAAGAGAAAGACTTACATGATGCTACTTGTTTTTTTGAGTTGGGAGACGTAATGGTGGTCTCCACAGTGGCTGAAGATGCAAGGTGCTGTGCCACTTAGAAGCAAAGAGCTTTCAACTCACAAGTCTGAGGATAAAGAAAACAGCCACATTATATAGACACTATAGACAAAGAAAAGGGGAAAACAGAAAGGGTAAGTCTGAAATTCGGAATGAACTTACTAGCTGAAAAATAGGAAAGTTTCTGATCTTAACCCTTCCTATAGAACATCATGAACCATATTGGATTTACTGAGGTCTTAAGCACTCGAAACACAAGGCACCACAGGCACTCAGAAAAAAAAAAGAAAATTGTTTGTAAGATAATCAGAACAGACTGAACTGGCATATGAACACAGTGTCATAAAGACTCTCTAACAAGCACTACACAGGGAATAAGGTGCAGTTTGGCCCTATGAACAGCTTGGACAGTAATAGAAGATCCCTGCACAGGAAAGAAGTGAATATGACAAGCTAAGAGATGTGTTTTAACAGAGATAATATTATGATCATGAATTTATCTATTGCTTTGTAGACATAGTTACAATCTTTGTCTCATTTGACCCTTACAACAAGCCCTGGGGTTATCAGTGAATGATGTTATATCACTTGCAAGGTGGATACCTACAGCTCTCAAGAGTCATGGTGGCCTGCCAGTGTCCCGAGTGGATGAAGAACAGAAGGATCTCAACCTACAGCTAACTGACATCAAGATTAATATCTCTTCAGTGTGCTCCAATGCCTCTTTCAACCACATTGTATGAACTAACCACCTCTAGTTATGTTTTTGCCCCAGGTCAATAGGAAATTTTTAAGGTTTAGTAGATTACTCAATTTTTTTTTTTGTTTTTATTTCCCTGTATTTGGCAATGCACTGTATTAGCAGACATTACATTAAAAAAATTCCAAGAAAGAAAGAAAGTCATGAGGATGGGCCTTTAAATCTACTATAAATGGTACAGAGAGGCTGAGAGAGAGGCAGAGAAGGAGGTAATTAATTTTCTAGTAGCTCCTTCCTCCAGGGAAGCGCATTTTAAATGTTACCACTTTATCCCATGTAAGCACTGAAAATCCTGGCCCCTCTGAGGGTCTAGGATGTAACTGTTGTTCTAATTGACAGTAATTCTTCAGCATTCTGAAGCAACAAAGAGCCCAATGCATCCCCTGGTGTTAGTGGTTTTGTTGCTAGGGATGTATACACAGGAAGATGTGGTCTACCTTTACTTCTGTGAAAATTTTATTTATTTATTTATTGTTTACACTGGTACTAGGACTTGAACTCTTGCTTAGCTTTCTTCCTCAAGGCTGGTGCTCTACCACATGAACCACACCTCTACTTCTGGACTTTTGTTGTTCAATTGGAAATAAAAGTCTTTCAGATATGTCTGCTGGGGCTAATTCTGAGATCCTCAGATCTCAGCCTCCTGAGTAGTAGGATTGCAGTTGAGAGCCAGCAATATCTGTGTTATGTTTGCTTCTTAAATGTTGGTATCCGCATCCTCTTCTCTTGATTACAATTGTCTTCACCACAAGATGTTTCCTTGTAGGGAATGTCTTTTGCAAAGCCCAGGTATGCAAAAGGTTAGAAATGATGAATTGTATTAAATTTTAGAATGAGAGTCTCCACAGCAGGTAATTTCTTTCTTTCTTTCTTTCTTTCTCTTTCTTTCTTTCTTTCTTTCTTTCTTTCTTTCTTTCTTTCTTTCTTTCTTCCTTCCTTCCTTCCTTTCTTTCTTTCTCTCTCTTTCTTTCTTTCTTTCTCTCTCTCTTTCTTTCTTTCTTTCTTTCTTTCTTTGTTTCCTTCTTTCCTTCATTCTCTTTTCTTCTTCTCTTGTCTTTTTTCTCTTTTCTTTTCTTTTTGTGCTGGTCAGGGCTAGGTCTGTCCTCAAGAATTGTGCTCAAAGTTAGTGCTCTATTATTTTGAGCCACAGTGCCATTTTTGGCTTTTTGGTAGTTAATTGGAGATTAGAGTTTCAGAAATTTTTCTCTCCAGGCTGGCTTTGAATTGCTATCCTCAGATTTCAAGCTTCCTGAATACCCAGAATTACAGGTATGAACCACCAATGCCGGTGCTTATGCAAGTTCTATGTACAGAAAAGATTTTGGTCTCTTAGCCTGGAGTTAACTCAGGGGGAACTGGTTGTTATCTTGAACTTTTATTCAACATATAAATGAGTCCAGTTTCCTATACAGCCCAGAACTGGGTTCTACATAGCCCTGGCCAACCTGAGTGGTAGACATATTGAATGAAAACTTACCTTGGGCTGGGTGCTGGTGGCTTATGCATAGAATCTTAGCTACTCAGGAGGATGAGATCTGAGGATCACAGTTCAAAGCCAGCCCTGTCAGGAAATTCCCTGAGTTTCTTATCTCCAATTAACTACCAAAAACTCTTAAGTGTAGCCATGGTTCAAGTGATAGAGTACTAGCCTTGAGCAAAGGACCTCAGGGACAGTGCCCATGCCCTGAATTCAAAGCCCTACAGCTGACAGAAAAATAAAATAAAAAGGAAAGAAAGCCCATCTCAGCTTCCCCTTGCTTCTGCTCTAAAAAATATACATCATTTACATTTACATCTTACAGAAACTCAGGCTTAGAAAGACTAAAAATGTTCAAAGAGATGATGGAGCTCCTAAGTGTTTTAAATTCTCTTCAGTGCACTCATTCCTTTAGGTTAAGTTTTTGACACTAGAGAAAAAGCTATCAAAATACAAGCAGTCAAGACAACAGGTTTCCAGTCCTGCTGCTCACTCTTCTGAGTGCCCTTTACGTTTTCTTTGTTAAATAAACTCTTTGTTACCTTCCTATATTAAAAAAATACAAACCATCAACAAGCCACTTTACATGCATTATCTCTTTTGATTATTCTTCACAAGAACCCGTCACCACTTTATATGAGACAAGAAATTGAGATTCAGAGAGGAGGAAGTGAGTTGAACATGTTAGACTAGTTTTTTTCTTTTCTCTTTTATTTGCTGATACTAGGGCTCAAACTCAAAGCCTAGGCACTATCCCTTAACATTTTTTTTTCCCTCAAGACTACGCTCTACCATTTGAGACACCACTCCAATTTTGGCTTTTTTGGTAGTTCATTGGAGATAAGAATCTCACAAACTTTCCTGGCTGAGCTGGCTTTTTACTGCAATATTTAAATCTCAGCCTTGTGAGTAAATAGGATTAGAGGTGTTGCCCAGCTTGGCTACACAGTTCTTAATGTGAGATGTCCTTTCTCAACAACCCCCAGTATTGTGTTGGTATTCTATATTGCTAACTCAGAGCTAGGTAAAAGAACAAGCAAATGTGATGATAGGTCACTAGACAGGACACTTCTGGTGATGGAGAAAAGGGAGGATGTAAAGGAGATAGCTCTGTCGTAAGGGAAAAAGGTTTTGGGATAGAAATTTTACAGCAGGATGAGTGTGACAGGACCACAGGGCACAATGTGTTCAGTGATATTGCTATTTTTAACTCTTTCTCTATCATGAACTTTTTTTTCTACTATCTTCCTCTCTTTTTCCAAATATTTCAGTCAGTTGAATTAACATATGTGATTATGAGCTTAAAGAAAAGCAAGCAGTCAACCTGAAATACATTTAATTTATTCAGTTTCTTTTAAATTATAGTCACACTTATTTGTCACAGCAGGGTAGAGGAGTGGAAAAGAACAAGTCTGGGCATGAGAAAACTCTACAACCTAAGCTCAGTCTTGAACATCTTAGACCTGTTTTTAGAACATTTTCTTCATGGGCTTTCTGCCTTGGGATGAGGAGCAGTATTGACTATAATTGATTTCTTTATGTTCCACATGCATGGTTTAATCTTTTGTGTGTATGGATATATATTTTTACATTTGGAAATAAAATTCTATAAAGGAGTGTGTAAACTACAAATTCCAGGTATGTGTGCAAATAAAGCTCATAAACAAAAGGGTCAACAGTATGAAATAATACTAAGAACTATGGGCTTCATTTCTGTGAATTTGAGCTGGAAGGGCTGAACTCATCATACTGAAATCCTTTCTAATTGAATGAGTTGTAAATGCGATTACTCGGGGACTTTTTATTCTCCTGAAGATAGCACAAGTGAACCAGGGTTTTTGTGTGTTTTTTTTCTGTTTCACTACTTTCTCATTTATATTTTCTTGAGAATTCTTAGCATTTGGAGGTCCTCTTTCTAACACTACTGATTAATGGGGACTCTTAAGAATTGTTTACCCTCTGGGTTGGGGAAAGTTGAGGAGAATTTCTCCTTCCTAGTTCTCTGACATAATCTCCCTAACTGACATCAAATTGTTCTATTTATGAATGTTGTACTTGGATGTGTCTACCAATCATCTATTTCTATGACTACTAACATTCATCTTTATATCTACTGTTTATCTGGCTATCTATCATCTACTAACTGACTTACTGATCAATTCATTTATCTATGTATAATTACCTACTTATCTATTTATCTGTCTCTATCATTTATCTACTGAGACCTACAAGTTTATTTAACTATGAGTACTTACCTGCCTATTTACCTATCATCTATTACCCATTCTTTTTCTTCTTTCCTTCCTTCCTTCTTTCTTTCTTTCCTTCCTTCCTTCCTTCCTTCCTTCCTTCCTTCCTTCCTTCCTTCCTTCCTTCCTTCCTTCCTTCCTTCCTTCCTTTCCTGGGGCTTGAGCTCAGGGTGTGGGTGCTATTCCTGAGCTTTTGTGCTCAAGTCTAGTGGCATCTACTACTTTGAGCCACAATACCATTTCTGGTTTTCTGGTAGTTAATTGAAGATAAGAGTCTCACAGACTTTCCTGCCCTGGCTGGCTTCAAACCATGATCCTCAGATCTCTGCTTCCTGAGTAGCTAGGATTACAGGCATGGGCCACTGGCGCCAGCTACCCATTCTTTATTAAAGAGGTAGGTTTTGCCAAGAGAGCAACCACAATAGAAAGAATGGCACAACTGTCTTCAGAATAAGTATTGTGATCTATGGGAGGGCATCTCAGGAACCTTCCTTCACAGGAGGATGCCCAGGGCATACAGGCTCCCACCATGCCTTGCTTCCTCTACCCCTCAGTGTTGGGATGAGGCCCATGTTCTCCCTGCTCTCAGTTTGCTTCACTCAGCTATTATCTGAATTTGACACCTCCTGGAGCCAGAAGAGAATTGATGTTCACCTCCACCTAATCTCTTAGGTTGTGATACCTTTCATGCTATGATGTATAGTTAGTGACACCACAGTCCCAAACACATTTATATTAAAAAAAAAGAGAGAGAGAAACAATTTCTTCTTTCATCACTACTCTTCTGCCACTATTATAAGGAGAAATATGGAGCTTTTTTCTGCTCCACTTAACAGCTAAAATATAACACACACACATCACATGTACACACACCCAAGCACAGACACACAATTTTCACAGGTTTTGTGGCTGTTTCTCCTGTGGTCTCTGGGCTTCTATCTTACCTGCCACCTAATATGTAGATTTAGAACCATGTAGAAGAGGGGTACTCAGTCTTTTTTTTATATAATTGTTTTTATTGTGAAAATACCATACAGAAGGGTTACAATTACATGAGCAAGGTAATGAGTACATTTCTTATCAAGCATTGTTGCCTCCTCCTTTGTTTCTCCCCTTACCATCCATCTCCTCCTCCCCTGCCCCCGAACCCCCACCCCCCACATACACCGATACTCAGTCTTATAGAGTCTGCTAGGTTTAGGCCTCACCTAGAAGGGAGGGGACATATTCCGTCATCTGTAACACAGACTAATAGTTATAAGAATAGGAGGAATCGGTGTTTTCCAAGGTAAATTAGATCAGAATAAAATTTGACATTGAGTGAATTCTTTACTGAGATGTGGCAGAGTCTGGGCCTATCATCTGCCTTACATGTAATACATTTAAATAAACAAAGCAGCCACAGCAAAGTCCTCAGAATCATCACTGATGTGGAGATGGAAGAGAAAATGAAATGCTGGTTATGTTCTACTCCATTTGTGGGCAGTTTCTGCTTACTTCCTAAGAAGCCAATTTGCCAGAAGCTGCAGTAAATACAAAGATCTGTTCACACATGTTCCTATTGCTGTGAACAGGGAAACAATCACACCTTAGAAAAGTAAATCAGTAACAGTCTATAGTTCTACCCTAGAGTGAAGCTCACCATGACCTCATGTAGCAGTATTTCAAACTCTGCCATCCACAAGTTTAGTCAGTCATTAGTTAGCATCAGGATAATAATATTTTCTTACATGTAGCAAGTACATACCTATTTGGAACATCTGAAATCCTTCTCTAACCTAGTTTTGAGCTCCTGGTTAATAGTGCATATGTGTAACAGAACAAGGGTTTGAACTGAAGACTTATTTCTCTCACTTTGAGTTTTTTGCTCTAGGCAAGCAAGCACTGTGCCATTTAAACCATATCTTCACTTCCAGCTTTTTGCTGGTTAATTGGGGATAAAAATCTTATAGACTTTTCTGTCCTGGCTGGCTTCAAACCTTTATCCTCAAATCTCGGCTTCCAGCTATGATGGCAGGCATGAACCCCTAGCACCCAGTTCTACTTAACATGTTTTAAGCTTAAACATAGTGACTCAACAATAGTAACTATCCACTGTCTTTTTCCTGTTTTGGCTTTACACAAAGCTATCAAAGCCTTTGGCTGTTCTTTCACTAATAATTTCTCTCTGTAAGTCGAAACTTGTAGAATAATAAAAGGAAAGCAGGATCATAAGGAGTCTTTTTCTTAGTAGTACTAACTTGTGACCATCCCTCACTTACTAGCCTGTCAATCAGTTGATAGACATTATCCAAGTCTATTTTCTGGTTCTATCCAGGAGAACACAATTCATTCTCCTGCCTTTGAGTGAGGAAACGTCACCCAGGAAATTGTCCTAGGCCATCAGCTGATAAGTATAGGGCTGAGACTTGGGCTCAGCATCATCTAGAGTGAGAGCTCTTCCTCAGCCCTAGGCTGGCACTCATCTTTATTCCAGTTCTACTCAATGAGCAGGTAGGTCCACTGATCTCTACTTTTATCTCACTGCATATGCCATCCTAATCAGGTCATCTCCATGTGAAATATTTCAGTCTAACATCTCTGCAACCAAGCTCTATTCTCCTTCAGCCTTTTCTCATCTCAGTAAGTGAAACTCCATTCTCAGGGTTAGAAAAAACTTTGTACATCTATTTCCAGTTCTTAATGTTTCCCCTAATTCCAGCCTCTGTTTTGTTTCTTAAATTCTCTCCTGAGCTCTTCAATTTGGGTATTCCATCACCATCTTAGCACATTCCACATTGAAGTTACCTTCCTCACCCCAACACCTAATCCTCCTCTTCTAGCTCATATTCTTATTCATGCAAACACCATCCACATGCCCAAACTTGGCTTAAGCATTCATTCTTCCCTCTCATTTGCCGCTCTGCTAAAGATGATGTTGTGTTCAATGAAGTCATGCTCTTCCTTTTCATTTCTATACAAGGACCATCACAGAGCAGAAACCCATTCACTACTGGCTCTTCATCTTGATTGACACTCAATCTTCAGTCTCTTCCTCCTTGTAATTCATTTTTAACAATATTGCTTAAGTATTACTAAAGCCTATATCTGACCATATTGCTTCTCCTCACTGAGGGTGTTTAAAATATATTTTTTCATTTTTAATTGACATATAGTAATTGTACCCTTTCATAGGCCACACTGCAACATTTCAATACATGTAAATAACACATTATGATCAGATTAGCATAACTGGTATATCCAACACTTTGGATATTGATTGTTTCTTTGTGTGAGGGAATACTCAAATACATAGTTAACTGTTAATTTCTCTCTAATGATAACAAAATTGTCGAAACATCTTAGATCACCTCTCTGAGTGTTGAATGGTCCGGTGCTATGCCTTTCTTTTCAATTTCATGCTGTATGTGTCCATGCTTACATAGACACTACTCATACATTTGTCTGGGTACCTCTCCCTCATCGCCAGCTCCCCAAACTTTTACCATTACTCACATAATTCATCTGTCTAGAATTCTCTAGAATATTCTTTCTGAATTTCCAAACCAAAATCCAAAATAGAACTGCCCAGTAGAACTTTACTTCCCTGACAGAAATGTTGCATGCTGTATTCTTCAACAGGAAAACTGTCACCCACACATGTCTAGTGATATGTTCCTAGTACCACTGAAGGACTGAATGTTCAATTTAATTTAATTGTGTGTGTGTGTGTGTGTGTGTGTGTGTGTGTGTGTGTGTATGTGTGTGTGTGTGTTGGTACTAGAGCTTGAACTTAGGGTCTCCTACTCTTCTTTTACTTTTTCACTTTGGGATGGTGCTCTACCACTTGAGACACAGCTCTACATCCTGCTTTTTGGTGCTTAATTGGAGAGACAAGCCTCACAGACTTTTCTGACTGGCCTGGCTTCAAATTAAGATCCACAGATCTCAGCTTCCTGAGTAGCTAGGGTTACAAGAATAAACCACCAAAGCCCAACAAATTTATTTAATTTTAACTACCTTTATTTGAAACAGCCACATATGGCTCATGGCTCTCATATTGCACAACTAATTTATAGAACTGTTAAATCTATAACCCAAAAGTTTCTTTGAGATTCCAATTGTGCTTTCCCTGTCCTAACTATGAGTATTATTTTTCTTTCATAATTCAATTATTGGTTAATAACTCTCTTCCCCCTAGGTTGCCTGGAGATAAGAGCTAGAGATGCCTCCATTATTATTCAGCCTAGAGTTGCTAATTCAAGATAGCATGATCATATAAGTAGCTCTTTAAGATCCCTAAATTATAAGGTTTAAGGACTAATTATAATAATAGCAAAATATTCTAAATGTGTTTTATTAGCGTTTTATTCAAGCTGGAGAAAAATGTCCACTGTTCTTATGAAAAGAATGAGCATTTCAAAGAGTGACTTATTAGAAGAGGTATTGAAGATTATTGGAGATCACACTACCAGGGCAATAGATACCTTGAATTTATTCCTGTTGCTGCCCTGTGTTGAGGATAGATTGCTGTACATTATAGGCATAGAAAATATATCTACTGAATAAATAAATTCTTAGTGAAACTTATAGAAAGATACCACAAGTCAGAACTTCTGGGGAAAATTATTCATATATCCACTTTCCCGCACTGACGTTGGCAATCATCCCCAAACAAGATGCCCCAATGGCTGCCCTGGCACACAGAACTCCAAGTTCACAAACTCAGCCTGCTATATGCAATCAACTTAATGGGATAGATTATGTGCTCCGATTGGCCAGCTCACAGGCATTAATGACCAGTTAGCCACTATGTTAAGGTCAATTAATTTATATTTGTATTTTGCAAACTAAAAGTTGCCCTGTTAGATTATTGATTCTTTGTCCCTGTATTCAATTTGTTTTTAATTGCACCATTGCTAGGCCAAGCCCTCCCTCCTGGCAAGCTGGTAATAAATCTGCCACCATCTCAACAATCAACAATAAATGTGTCTCTTCATGTCATTATTAATATTTCTCTTGGATTGGTTCATTACCATGGTTAACAGTTTCAAAGAGCTGGATGGCATACTGCCAAGAGGATTCCTTTTCCCAAGGGCTATTTTGTCATGCTGGGATGGATGTTCCCAAGCCTGCAAGTGTCTGAGAAAGGGGGTCTGAGATTTAATTTAATATAGCTGGAATTCAAACTACCTAATCCTCTTTTTATCATAAACAGCTTTAGAAGATATTGTTGGAATAGAGATCTTTACCCTCGGTTCCAATTCTTTTACTTTCCTCTTCTCTCTCCTTTTTAATCTTCTTAATTCCTTCTTAATTTCTGTTCGGTTAGAACTTAGCCCTTCAAAAACAACATACCAGCTACTTAGGTAATCTATAGTCCTGGGATAAGTGAACTGGACATCCCTTGGGAATTAGCATTTTATGATTTTTTTTGCTACTCCAAAGCAAAGTGTGAATGATGTTTTACAAAGCTGCAGAAATACTGTCCAGAATGACACCTAATTTGAGATCAATTCTAGAAAAGAATAAGCCCTATCTTATAGTGGGGATAATCATTAATTATAGAGTCATTATTGACTCTTTTAGTTATTAGACTTTTTAGGAAAGGGGTGCACAGATTTTAAATGAATTTTTGGCTTGGTTAAAAGAGATGGCATCTGTGTCAAGAATTGTCAAATTATAAATCTAAATGGAACTAAGTGTCTGGTTCATCCCATGCCACCCCACTCCCCGTCGTGGCCTGGGATCTGGTCACAGTGGGGAACATGCATCATTTCCAAAGCACAACTACATAGTTGCTACAGGACAAAAAGCTTCTCTTTAGAAATAAAGTCAAGATTTTCATTCAGAGTCCAGGATTTGTTAATTTATTATTAACAATACACACACACACACACACACACACACACACACACACACACACACACACACACACATTTCTCAGCACCTAGCTCTCCTAGCACAGGTAGAGTTGAGCTTGATTATTGGGAAAGTTTGATACTAGCTATCTCTTTTGAGAAAGGTCTTAAGGAGATGATGGATGCAAGGCAAAGGAGGGATGGGATTTAGGCCAGGAAGAGAAAGTAGAACCCATAGAGGGCCTTGGAGTTACCAAGGTTAAAGGAAACAAAGAAAAGTGGAAGGTGACCAAGAAAAGAGGAAAGAAAAGAAATAGGACCTTTTTCTAGTAGCACGCTATTGTGCTACTAGATGAGGGTGGGGAGTCTGGACTTCATCAAAAGATGAAGCAAAAGAGTTTGAGCCAAACAAGAAGTCACCACCAAGTCTACATTACAGATTTTGGGTTCCTTAGGAATCCTACATCATGTTAAGAAATAAGAAACTTAGAGATCATCCCATGAATGCATTTTTAAGGGTCCACTATTGCATACTGAATTCATGCTCTTTGTAATGTTTTCTAAACATATCAAAATATAATCAAATTAATAAATTAAATTAAAGGCCAGAGCCATGTGTGTGCATGCATGTACACGTGTGCAAACACACACACACACACACAAACGCACGCTCACTTTTGCTGTTCCACTGATTGAAGTATTCAGTGACAAGCCTGAGCATGGTCATGTAAATCCAAAGCACCAACAACTATTAGCTGACTTCAAGAAGGTGAAATAGCTACTTGAAGGAATAAAGCCTCCCAATACTTGGTTCTGCAACAGCAGGGTAGAAAGTAAGGGGACAGGAAAATCAAAGTTCCTTTAAAAAAATTATCACACATAGAGGCAAAATGTCCCCACAGCAGGAAAGAAAGTGGAAAACACACCAAATCAATCACCTTCAAAATAAGGCTTAAAATCTTCTACTTCATAAGATGTAGGGGGAGGGATGGAAGAGTGGACCCAACAGCTTGAAAATGTTTTATTAAACTGCATGCTGGCTGCCATGGCACATACAGGAAAATGCAATTAAGGTCAGGCCATTAAAAAGACGCCCAAGGATAGCTTTGAGAAAGACCAGGGGGCAATCAGCAGGTACCCAGGCAGCTTTCAAAGGAAATTCACTTTGAAAAAGAAAGTACCAGACAGGAGGTAGGAAGCACCTCAGAGTGCCCTGAAGTGAAATCTCACAGCCTCATTGTCATCAGAAAGGGTAAAGATGATGGATGCAGGTGGGGAGAAGAGGCTCTCAAGCGGGACATGAGTGGGAACTGAATGACCTCTGAAATCTTTGGTTCTATCATCAGTTCAGCTGCAGTGTCCCAGCTCTCTGTTTTTGGTTAACATGTCCTTAAAAACATAGGCGTAAAAGAGGCAGTGGCATGACAAAAGGGAAGTCACTTGAACATCACTGGTAGACCCAGATTCCTCTGAGATTGAGTCCATGCCCTGTTTTGCCAGTAGAGACCATCTGGATCTTGTTTGCTGACTGTGAGGTAGCATCTGGAGAGCCTAGAGAAGGGCACAAGCCACCTGTCCCGTGGGAAGGACAGGACTGAGCTGCCTGTCTCTGATAATGAGCAGCTGGTCTTCACGCTGGTAGGTCCAGAAGAGACAACAAAGGTGTCAGGTAGATGCTACCTTACTCAGAGACATCTCCAGGTGGAGCTTCCAGTGATGGTGGCCAAGCTAGAGTTTGGATCATGGTGGCCCCCACGCAGTCCATGTGCTAAGCTCAGTCCTCAGCTCAGAATTCTTGGTAGGTGGTAGAAACATCAAGATGCAAGACCTGGTGTGAAGTTTTAGGTCATTATAGGTGTACCCTCAAAAAAGAGAGGGTAACAGTAGTCATCTTCTTCTTTCTTCTTCTTCTTCTTCTTCTTCTTCTTCTTCTTCTTCTTCTTCTTCTTCTTCTTCTTCTTCTTCTTCTTCTTTCTTCTTCTTCTTCTTCTTCTTCTTCTTCTTCTTCTTCTTCTTCTTCTTCTTCTTCTTCTTCTTCTTCTTCTTCTTCTTCTTCTTCTTCTTCTTCTTCTTCTTCTTCTTCTTCTTCTTCTTCTTCTTCTTCTTCTTCTTCTTCTTCTTCTTCTTCTTCTTCTTCTTCTTCTTCTTCTTCTTCTTCTTCTTCTTCTCTTTTATGTTCACTTCCTGGCATGAGGTAAGCAGGTTTCACTTCACCATATGCTCCCTCCATTGCCTGCTGCCTTACCAGTCTCCGAAACAAAGAACCTAGTGTAGTGGATTGGAAGCTCTAAAACTGTGAGTCCAAACAACCCATTTTTCTGATCTCACATATTTGTTATACTGACTAAAACCAGCCTAACAGATGACTGTTTTCTCTCTGTACTTCAGTGCCCCTCGCAACTCTCCCTGCTTTGCCTGCCCAGGTTAGGGCCATCCACCTGTAATGCACTTTGAACTCAGATCTTCCAAGTTCCAACTTCTCTATCAATGATTCGGTCATGCCATTCTCTAACCACTGAAATACATTCCTGACTTCTCACCAAAATACCATCAAAGCATTATGAAGACAGGGACAAAGCTGTTACCTCTGAGCAGATGAAAAGGTTTATCTCTAGTGTAGAATTTAAGAATAACCTGGCTTAGATGATCAAATATGTATGTCATGCAGAAACATTAAATACTTAAATGAGAAAAAGAGTGAAAATATTTGCTCAAAATGAGCTGAGACAAAATTCATTTTGCTGTATGCATGAAAAAAATCTACATATGTATAATATATGAAAATATACACATGTAAGCATATATGCATACATACATATATACACTGATAAATATATATATATATGCATATATACATATATATGTGGAGAGAGAGAGAGAAGTACCTGTAGTCTGCAGATGACATGAGTCAATCCCTATCTCTAAAGGATGCATAATAATAATTGTCCATACTTCTGGGGTACAAGGTATATTTCAATACATATATACATTGCATAATGATCAAATCAAGGTAACTAGCATATACTTAACCTCATAAAATTTATCATTTCTTGGCATGAGCACATTCAACAGCTTCTCTTTTAGTTGGTATAAATATATAACAAAATATTATTTTTTCTAGAGTCACCTTACTGTGCATCTCCCATGTATTTGCTAACCATTCTCTTACTCTTGGCTTCTATGAGATCAACATTTTTCGAGTATAAATATATGTGAGACTATATAATTGTCTGCCTTATTTTGATTCAGCTATCTCTTGACACAGGAGGAGTGCAGATTCCAGAGCTGCTAATTTCTTATTTTATTCTACCAAACCATCCACCTATATTTGTAGTCCCACCACACTGGTCATCGCCTTGTGTTAAGTGACACTGTGCTATTGTTATTCCAAAAGGTTTGGTATGTCTTCAACACTCCAGCTCCAGGATGTGCATTCTTCCCTGGGCCTTTCTATTTCTGTTTTTCTGTTATAGAGATCTGTGGAACATGACTGGGGCAGTGTTCGCAGTTTCTTAAGTTTTAGCAGAACCATCAGCTACAAACTGCCAATTGTGACTGTAGCAAGAGAGGTATTATAGACTTCAGGAAGGAGAACACTATTTCTGGGTATAATACAATTTGGAACACGCTTCCATTTTCCTCAAAAGCTCTTGCCTTGCAATGATTTTTCTGTCTGCAGTGAGTAAATGATATTCCCGCTGCAGCTATAGTGGATAGATGAGATGGCCACGCCCCCTGCATGGTGATTTGCTTCTTACCTCTTGTTTATTTACATGAGAGTTATACTTAACTCTTCTTCCACTTTATTATTTTCTAAAGTTACCTCTTATGCACTCTATTTTTCTCCATTTTTCTAATCCAGCTCCTCCTAAATAGGCAATACTCAGTTTTTGCTGAAGGGTAGGCCTCTTAGATAGGCCTGAGGGCCAGGCCAACTTTGCCAGTGCATTTGCATTTATTTACATTTAGTTGGCCTGAAAACAAGATGATTGTGCACAATTCTACTCTTTTTGGTTTTTTTAAAAAAACATTCTAGTCCCTTGACAACTTTGTAGCCTCTGAACTTCCATGAACTTTTTGGTATCACTGTGAGAGAATTTTGGTATTGTCCTTTTAAGCAAAAAGGTGTGAAGAGGGTGGTAAAAAATAGACCTAATAAACCCAGATTTATTAGGAGATTATGTTTCCAGTGAGTTGAAGAAGGAAGTATCATTGGGTAGGGGAGTGAGGATATATCATCAAAGTCATTTCAACTCACCTGAGGAATATAGATCCAACTCTTAAAGAACAGGGAGTCCCTGATAGATTAGACATGATTTGATGGTATGAGGAAAATGGAACATAATCTCCCCATGGTTTCCCCTATGATTGAAACATCTTGAGGCAGGAGTTATTCTGAAGGTTATTATCATGTTAGTGTTATGCACTGAGGTGGTGTAGAATTAGCAGTGAGAGAAGAATGGATGCAAGAGTAAAATGTGGAGTAAGATGATGAAAGTCACAACTTGATGAAATGGGGTGGGGCTATGTAAATCCTAGGAAAATTAAAAACAAGCTGGATGCTGGTGTCTCACTCTGAATCCTAGATATTGGGGAGGCTGATTTCTGAGGATCACTGTTCAAAGCCACCATGAACAGGAAAATCCATGAGACTCTTATCTCCAATTAAGCACAGCAGAAAGCAATTAATGGAGCTGTGGCTGGATTGGTAGAGGACCAGCCTTGAGGGATCAGAGCCCAGGTTCTGAATTCAAGCTCCAGTGTTGATATTAGAAAAAAAAGAGAAAAAAAAGAACAATTTAAAGACTAAATGGAAGCTTTTAAGAGGGAAATTTATTATTATTTATTTTATTTTTGTGGAAGAAAGAACCTGCTCTTGGGACTTCTTTTTCTCTTCATTTTCCTCCTCCTCCTCCTCCTCTTCCTCCTGCTTTTTGCAATAGGGCTATTTTGTATGATAAATTACCCGATGGCATTTCCACTCCCCACTGGAGGTCTCACATAGCTCCCTCAAGCTAGCTTGGAGCTGAGCACATGCACAGGCATTGACACAGTGTGGGCTAGCTTACCTAGTGTGAACTAGTCCGAGCCAACTGAGGGCTGCCACTAGTCAGACACAAACAGGCCAAGTTGGAGCCACAGCCCTAACAATCTCTGAAATCAAATGCCTAAATCACAATGAAAGATTACAGGATTCATGAGCAATCAAGACAACAAACTAAATCCAATAGCAAACAATAATCCAGGAAAGTACTCCAGTGAGAATAAAAAGAGATGGATGACAAAAGGTCCATTAAAGAAATGATGACAGAATTGGTCAATAAAATAAAAGGGAGATGCAAAAACAACCTCAAGAACACAAAGAAGAAATGATAAAGAAAATCCAAGACTTCCAGAAACAGATGGAGAGAAAAACAGACATGTGTACACCACATTAAAAGATGAAATGGACACTATAGGAACTAATCTTGGAACCATAAAAGGTTCAATGTCCACAATGCAAACCACAATGGAATCCATAGGTAATTCCATAAGTGAATTGGAAAATAGAACTTCAGAAGTCTAGGTTAAAACAAAAAGTCCAAAGAAGGAAAAAAATTCAAAACCTACCAAAGAGAAGTCCAGAAATTAGCAGACTCTGCTAAGAAATCAAATCTGTGTCTAACTGGGAACAGTGAGAGAGAAGAATTTAATAGTAAAGGTATTGAACACCTACTCAGTAAAATAGCTGAGAACTTACCCACTCTTAAAAGAGAAAATCTTACCTGCTTAACAGAAGCATGTAGAACCATCAGTAGACTGGATCCAAGAAGAAACATTTCTAGACACATCATAATAAAAATATCAGACATGAATAGCAAGGAACTGATTTTAAATGCAGTAAAATTAAAAAGGAGTTATATTACAATGAAAATAAAATCAGAATCACTGAAGACCTCTCCACACAAGCCATCAGTGCAAGGAGCATCTGGAACCATATCATCCAAGCACTGAAGATCAACAACTGCCAACCCAAACTGATCTACCTAGCAAAGTTATCATTTACAGTAGATAATGAAACTAAAGCTTTCCATGACAAACAAACATAAAACACTAAACCAACATTATAAAGAATTCTAAAGGGAGGAATACAATCTGAAGAAAACAATCAAAATCAAAGAAACACATCAGACAAAAATCACTAGAAGATCAGTTTAGTAAAAACAGGAAGATGACTAAAGCAAAATATTGGAAATCAAGAAACTGGCAGGAAACATGACACATTTCTCTTATAATAACTGTAAATATCAATGGACTCAATTCTCCAATCAAAAGAAGAATAGCAGATTGGGTCAAAAGTAAGATCCATACATTGTTTGCATTGTTTTGGGTTATTTTTTAATTGGTTGAAGCTTCCACAAATTATAACACATATTTTAATATATTACCTGTATGTCACATTTATTGAATAAATAAAAGTTATTAATCTCTGAACTTAGATAAAAGAATTCAGATACAGACTTTTACACAAATAACATGCCTTTAGATGTAAAGAATTATCAAGAACAATTCTACTCTTTGCATTTAAAAAAAAAAAGATTTTTGTTTGGATTCAGGAACCACATGAAGGTCCACAAAACCCAAGTAGGTAATGATTGCTCTTCCAGAGAAGAGAGTAAGAGTATGATTTATGGCAGCAATGATGAGCCCAAATGTCAGAAGGATGGCTCCAATAAGGAGGTCATCCAGCTGGGCTCCTGCCTTGCTGGCTCTCCCTTCTAGCAAGTCACCTTGCACATAGGTGAAAAGCTGGGATACTGCCTCTGTGTTTTGATAGTGTGCCCTCTGGCAAGTTAATGGAGCTTTCTTCCCACTATGCTGGTTTCCTAGGTGCCTCAGCTTCTCTTTTAGTAAATTCAGCACATCACTTGATGTAATGAATCTTTAAAGCACCAGCTGGTTTCTCTTTCCTTCTATGTTGAAAGCTGTACTGGGCCCTAGACCCTTTTTGTTTCCATCTCAGCATTAAAGGAGACTTACATGTGCATGTGGTCAACATCCTTTAAAATAAAGCTCTACAACTCCTTTCCTAGACTACAGACAAGTGAGCAAAAAGGCTCATTTCTTCCTCCTCCTCCTCTTCCTCCAAAGGGAGGAGAATAAGAAGAGGAGGAGGTGGAGGAGGGCCCTCCTCCTACTTCCTCCTCTGCCTCCTACGCCTTCCTCCTCCTCCTCCTCCTCTTATCTCTCTGTCTCTCTCTGGAAATTGGGTGGATTGTTAATATAAGCCAAGCTTATTTAAAAATCTCAAGAAATGTTTCAAGCAAGGTATCTTAGTTCTATATTCCTAGAAGTCAGATCTTGGGGAAATTATTAAATGTTGATGTTAAATTTTGAGACAACTTCCCAGAGCAGAGGTAGTGAATGCTCAGAGAAGTGAGAAGGAAGGATGGGAAGCAATGCTGGTTACAACTTCCCAATGTATGCTATTGAGCAATGTTAAACAAGATGAAACAGGGAGCTTGGCCAGTATTTCTGCCCAGCTACTTAAAAAGTCTTCAGATAGCGTCAAGAGAGTATGGCTTGAAACTATCCATTGTCAGGAAGAATGTATGCGCCTCATCACATTCCACCTTTTATAAAAAATTTTACTTTATTGTAAAGATGTTGTACAGAGGGGTTACTTACCTGAGTAAGGTAATGAGTACATTTCCCTCCTTTATTTTTCTCCTACTATCCCTTCCATCCTACACCTCCCCTACTTCCCGCCCACTCAAAGTTGTAAAGTTCATTTCCAACATAGTGTCTTTTGAGTATCATTGTTGCAATGGATCAACTTGTGTCCTTGTTTCAGCATTTTGTTATTCCCCTTCCCCTCCCCAAATTAGATAAATGTATATACAAGATGCAGGGTACCAAAATAAAATACAGTGACAATAAGGGGTATACCATAGGGAGAAGAACATACAAAAGAAACAAAAAAGTCACATAGTATATTAAAAACAACAACAACAACAAAGAAGGTCCATATCTTGGGGTTCACTTTGCTTAGCATAATCTTATATGGTCATATGTACATAGCTTTTAAGCTTTTCTGCTCATCTGATAAGATTATCCTAGACATATACTAACTATTGCAAATAAGGGAAACCATGGGACCTATATATAGACACATGAAGAAATGCTCAACTTCTCTGGCCATAAAAGAAATGCAAATCAAAACAACATCGAGATTCCACCTGACCCCAGTTAGAATGGCTATAATCAAGGAATCTAAGAACAACAGATGCTGAAGGGGATGTGACCAAAGGAGAACCCTATGGCACTGTTTGTGGGAGTATATACGCATTCAACCACTTTGGAAAGCAGTATGGAGATTCCTCAAAAGACTACACATAGAGCTAGCTCCCCTTTGACCTTGCAATCCCACTTTGGGGCATTTACCCAAATGATCACAAACAAGGCCACACTAAAGCTACCAGCACAACTATGTTTATTGCAGCATTATTCACCATAGCTATGGAATCAACCCAGATGCCCCTCAGTAGATGAATGAATCAAGAAAAATGTGATATCGATATCTATATCTACATCTATATCTATCTATCTATCTATCTACCTATCTCTCTATCTATTATGCTTCCATCAGAAAAAATGGTACTGCTCCAATTGTTAGGAAATGGAAAGACTTGGAAAAGAAATCCACCTTCTTTTGATGTGTTTGTTCCCAAGAACATAAAGTTCAGACGCAGGGTTGCAGCAGGTGGCCCTTACAACAACCACTAGGAAAACTACATCCCATGTTCTGAAGTATTACATATAAGTGTATTGGATTAAGAATTGAATAGACAATGCCAAGGATCTAGAGACCTTGGGAGCTGATGGGTCAGCTTCTGATGTTAAACTGCAATACTATGTCATACATAGAGCTGGCAAGTCTCCATTCAGAGGATGCTGAGCAAGCAGCCAGATGTTTGGGAGTCAGGGAAGCCGAAGGAATTTCAAGACCCATTTAAAATATTCATGATACACACACTTTTTGAAGACTAACATGTCTATTGTAGTTCTTTTTGTTTTAATATTATCTTTAAATTGTTTTATCAAGAGATTTTGATTTGACCTATCTATAAGTGTGCACAATGCATTTTGATCAGTGTTACCCCTTCTATCATTCTTTCCTGCTAGCCCTTCTCTCCCTTCTCCACTTGTGCCATTTCCTAGATACATTTTCACACATGTACTTTGAATACTATTGCTATTTGACCACCATTATGCTTTCCAATCACCCACCTTACTTATGAGTTACCACTTCACTCAGTCAAGACATGCTCTATTTCATTTACTTGTAAATTCTAAACTTTCTCTCTTACATACTGGATCGTTAAAATACCATCTTGGACAGGAGTGTCAGTTAAAATTGGGCAAATTTGCTACTGGGAGTTGGCCCAACTATATATAAAACTGCTTAGTAATTTCTTTATTGTTATTAAATTTTTAGGTAGGAATGCAAATGGAGTTTCAGTTCAACATGCCAGTTATGTGTCCAATATATCTGGATCAATAGCTTCCCTTTCATTATCCTCTCTTAACCCTAACATTCCCTTACATTATCTAAATCCACTTGCACATAAATATGTCCTTTTAGACATATTTGATATCTTCAATTCAACTTCTAAGAGTTTTACTTTAAAAAATTGTGTGTATATATAAGAATACATGAATAAAAATGCTCAGAGTAGCTTTAGTTAAAACAGCCCAAAGTACAAACCAGCCTATTCCCATAAGTAATGGATAAGTAGAATGACTTAGTAGACTATAGGATATGTACAATGAAAGATGCATGGCAACAAGAATAGTAATAAACAAACACACAACAACATGAAGTCATATCACTGATATGAAGTTGAGTAAAAGATGCCAGATACAGAAGAGTATCTATTACATGATTCCATTTGTATGAGGTTCAAAAGGGTTATAGTCATGGTAACCTTTTGGAGCCGCATTAAATGGAAAAAGCCATGATGGAATATCTGTATATCTTGACCTGTATTCTGGTTATAAAAGTGAATTTCCATGTAAGTACTGGTCTAGTACATTTAAAAATCTATACTTTTTTCAAATTATACCTCAGTTACACACACACACACACACACACACACACACACACACACACACACACACACACACACACACACACACACACACTCTGAACCCCTTCTTGAGCGTTTACAAAGTAATCTCAAATTTACCATGGTAATATATGGGTAAGGGAACCACAATTGCACAGTATTGAAAGTTGCACTTTAAACCCTTTTTGTTTTGAAGGAATGAGTTTTTTTTTCTGCATGGAATCTGAAGACACGACACAAAAATGACTAGTTTCCAATTACTAGAAAAGAACCCTTCCATTGTCTCCTTGCATCTTAGAGCCATGACAGTTACAATTAAAATAATTTATTTTCAGAGAGAGAAGGAATGTTTAGGCCAAACACAAGCTGACAAATGGATTCCATAGATTTCTAAAGTATATTTGCTTTTTTGCTCCAAGGAGAATGATGGGAGAGAGAGAAAAAAATTACTCACAAAGAAGCTGAGAATGATGACAAAGCTTTAGTCTAGCAGTAAAGATCAAAATTCAAGTCCATCCAGTGACAAGAGAAAACTCTCACGGAGAATAACAATGAATAGAGGGGAAAGACAACCTAAAAAGAGGAGTCAAACAACAAAGACAACTGAAGAAAGAGGGCCTCTTACAAAAGCGCCAAACATGAAAAGAGGAGAGAGAAGCGTGGAAATCTATAAAAAGGCCACTGAACAAGCAAAATGTACAAAAACGGACTTGTGATGAAAAATAAAAATAAAAAATAAAACATTAAAGGAAGGGGTGAAATAGCAGAAGGATAGAAACTAACCAATTGCTCTGAAGAAAAACATGGTTTTGCTAGAAAATGGACATTTTCACAGCAGCTGGAGGCCAGGGACATCCACTTGTTGGTTTTGCCAGACCAGCAAATCTCAGCACAAAACCAAGGGGACAAGGAGGTCAGGGACTAGGACATAATGAAAGTGTTTGATGGATGTATGGGTTTGAAAGAAATACCAAGGAGCAGTCAGGGACCTCCTTCTTCCACCAAGATAACTATTTTGTTTTGGTTTGTAGAATGCCCTGTATTCTGTGGATTCTGTATGAAAATGCTCTTCTGGTTTAACTGCTGTTGGGGAAATGTTTTTTTACCTGCTGTTGAGGAAATGCCTTCTTCAAGTTTGCTGAATCAAATGTTTTGAGTTGAACACCTGAGTTTGATATCTACCCAATTTGCTTATGTGTAGTCTGAAGCATATTACTTTATTTTTTTGAGCTTCTTCAACTCTAAATCAGAAGTACTACTCTGGGTAGTCATTTTAATGTAGGAGAAAGGTTTTTGGATCTATCATAATGTAGAATGCAAGATTTATTAATTGTTATCAGCTTTTGTTATTTGTCATATTGGAGACCTTAGGTCAGTTGCTCACAAAGTCAAAGTCAAAGGGACAAAGCATCTAAGTTCTTTTTTTTTTTTTTTTTTTTGTCAGTCATGGGTCTGAGAGCTGTCCCTAAACTCTTCAGCTCAAGGCTAACACTCTACCACTTGAGCCACAGCATCACCTCCGGTTTTCTGGTGGTTGATTGGAGATAAGAGTCTGATGGACTCTCCTGCCCAGGTTTATTTTGAATCAAGATCCTCAGATCTCAGCCTCCTGCATAGCTTGGATTACAGGCATGAGCCACCAGTGCTCAGCCCAAGTTCTTCTTTGCATAGTTGTACAAAGGAGTTGCCATTAAACAAAGCAGTTTATGAATACCATGCATCTTAATCAGTGCCACCCTTCAATATTCTCATCCCCCTTCAACCCATCCCTTCCCTTACTTTTCTTAATTTTGTGGTAATATACCATGAATTCTTGACTGCATTCTTCCCTTCTCCCTTTAATTAATTCTACCCTTCTTCATGGGCTGGGAAAGTGGCTCAGTGGTAGAGTGCTTGCCTTGCATGCATGGGGCCCTGGGTTTGCTTCTGCAGCACCACATAAGCAGAAAAAGCCAGAAGTGGAGCTATGGCTCAAGTAGTAGAGTGCTACCCTTGAGCTGAAGAGCTGAGGGACAATGTCTAGGCCCAGAGTTCAGGCCCCATGACTGACTATATATATAGAGAGAGATAGATATAGATATAGATATCCTTCTCTCCTTGGCTCTACCTGCCCTACTGCATGTACCATTTCCTGGTGCTGATTTTGTTGGGTCTTGACATAGTCTTTCTAGAAACTGTACTACTAGAGCTCTCTATAGAGCTTATTTTAATATATAGTCTATAATATTATATCTATAGATTATACTATAGCTATCTAGATATATGGATATCAAATATATATTAATATGGATCACATATTCTTGATCTATTCCTCCACTGAAAGGAATCTGGGCTGTTTCCATACCTTGCCTATGATGAATAAATGCTTCAGTGAACATGGTTGTGCTGGTAACTTTACTGTAACCTAGTTTGTGCTGTATTGGATAAGTGCCCAGGGATGGAATTGCTGGGTCATGGGTTAGCTCTATGTTTCGTTTTTTAAGGAACCTCCATACTGCTTTCCAGAGTGCTAGAACAAGCTTACATCCCTACCAACACTGTATTAGAATTCCCTTTTGTTTGCCTCCTTGCCTGCACATTTTGTTGTTTGTTTTTATAATTATAGTCGTTCTAACCCCAGGGGAGGTGGAAAGCATGTAATTTCTGAATGGATGTCTTGGGATTAATATTACTCCAGGAAGGGAAAGGTTGGATTTTACTTCTGGAAGGCAAAACCTCCAAGACAGTGTTCATAACCCAGGTTTACTGAGACATGAGAGTACCTAACGGTCTTGGGTGTTAAGCTTCCTTTTTACTGGTTCTTTCAAGGGCCTGTAGTTATTCCAACTACATTTTTGGAAGAAGTGAATTTAAAAAAAAGCAACAACAAACCTGTGCTGATTAATTACTGCAAAAACTGTTTGGGGTGGGGAGTGAAAAGTTGTTGTCCTATTATATTTCTGGAAGAAAAAAGGGAGCATTTTATTGCTTCTACAAATTGCTCCCTGGAAAGTGCTTTCATTTTCTAATTGTTCATAAATTTACTGACAGGTGGTTCCACAGTAGGTATAACGTCGTTATTTTCATTTTATTATATACACTGTTTTAACGAGAAAATCTGGAAGGGCTGAGTATCATACATCATTTGATGTACTCTGAAAATGAGTGGGTGGGCAGGCTCAGCCCAAGACTGCCACTTCTGCAAGCAAAGTTGGGTTTGGTTTCCTTATCCAGGGTCAATCTGGACAGCTGTGCTTCCTTGGAATGCATAAAGACAGTGACAGTCAAAGTAAATCATGTTAGTGTGGTTCCATAAATCTTATAAAATAAGAGTCAAGCATTACCTTCCTCTTTCACTGAAAGACCTGTCAAAATTCAAAACAAATTTGGAGTTTACATATACACTCAACCCTTAATATTTGATGAACACTAGTGATCACCGAATAGCCACTAGCTGAGTTGTTTGTTTTTGTTTAACTTTTAAACTTTTCACTTTGGAATTTAGATCCTTAATTCTAGGAATTGTTTCACCATTGTTCAAGAACATCTGTAGCACCCAACGTTTTGGAAAGACCATAGCAAGTACTCAAGAGATATTGGAAATTTATAGTTTCAGCTGTTGGTATTAATTTACTTGGAGGACTTAGTATAATGATTAATAAATATATTATGTGTGTTCTATCCTTTAATGGCGGTGTAATTTAGATGAAGACAATTGTAAGCAAATGAGATTTGCCACTAGGAGGCTTAATGCTCAAGAAAATCAGGGGCGTAGAAAGAGCACGTGAAATTGGCTTCTAATCCCCTGATGATGGAAACTGTGTATCAAGGTTATCATTAGGAACACACGTCATCAATAGATTTGGGGATGGTTTACCTCTCTTCCTGCATATGAATCTTTTCCTTTTTCGTTTTGGGGATACTCATACCCTACATTGTTTGTGAGATTCTACTTACTCCTTGTCTTGCAGTGATGTCTGGTCCTCTAGAAACCTTGCATGGTCATACTCTCCAAGAACCATAGTGACCTCCCTCTGATCACTCTACACCCTCCTCCATGTTGATCTCTTCCATTACTATTCTACAGTCTGGATGCTTCCGTTACTCTTCTAAGCACTTATACGAGAGAAAATACTTACATAATTTACACATGACCTTAACCCTGATGCCAAATAATTCACATAGGAGTCAAGTATTTCTCTCCATCTACCTTATCTATCCTTGGGCTGTTTTTTCTGCTATCCATTGTCAAACATGATGCCATTCATATTGTCAAGTTGAGTAGCAAAGACTATGGAAATGGCTAAATTTGAATTTCAGATAAGTATGAAGGTATTTCTTAGTACCAATATTCTCCATTCAACATTTACATCCAAATTTAAGTAGCTGTCCCGTAGTTTATTCGGTAGTTGAATTCCCGTAGTCAATTGCCGAAGTATGAAATAAGGGAGCTGATGTGAAGACTTTCCCTTCCTTATTAGTCCAAATTCAATATGTCTAAGTCTACTATTTTTTGATACTGTTGCTGACGTTGTTTTTTTATATATTTTTACTGTAAAGATACTGTATAAAGGGGTTACAATTACATGAGTAAGGTAATGAGTATATTTCCTATTGAGAATTATTACCTCTCCTTTGTTTTTTCCCTACCATCCCTTCCCTCCCCATCTCCCCAACTCCTCCCTCCCTGCCCCTGAAGCTGTAAAGTTTGTTTTCAACATAGTGTCTTGTACATCTCATCGTTACAATGGGTCAACCTGTTTCCTTATTTTAGCATTTTGTTATTTCCCTTCCCCTCCCCAAATTAGAAAAATGTATATACAAGATGCAGGGCACCGAAATCAAATACAGTGAAAACAGTAGTATACTGTGGGGGAAGAATGTATAAAAGAAACAAAAAAAATCACACAATACATTATGAGTACATTAAAAACAACAGCAACAAAGATAAAACCTCTTATGTCCCTATCTTGGGGTTCATTTCGTTTAGCATTATCTTATATGGTCATATGTACAAGTCTACTATATTTTAACTGTCTGAATACTTTCATTAAATTCAGAATAAATAATGTAAGTCTTTGTTACAACTTACCTGGATGCCCTTATATATTTCCTGTTGTGTTCTGTTGGGGTTTTTTGGTTCCTCTTGCCTTACCTTCTCTTGGTCTGTACTATACAGAGTGGTGATAAACCTTGCTTATCAGGTTAAGAAATGCTCTCAGTGGCCAGTGAAGCAGAACTCTGGTGAAGGGTTTCACAGCCTGGTTGTATGTTTGTGATATGGGGGCAAAGGCCCCTATCTGTAGACTCTCACCTCTCCTAACTGCCACAAGTCTTAGCACCTTCACAGGCCCTGGCCATTTTTAAATGCTCCCCAAAGAACTATGAGAGGTGTGCCACATCTCTATGTTGTGTTATGTTCTGGGGCTTTTGTTGTTGTTGTTTTCCTTCTTTTTTAATAGACTTGATTATCTCTCTCCATTTATATTTTCAGGAAATGTTCACTGAGCTTCAGCTATGAGGAAAGCCTTTGTGTAAATAGCTTTCTTCAAGGAACATGGGACACTTGATATAAATAAAACAAATAGCCATTAGTAGACAAAGCACTTCTGCTATGATAACAGATGCATTCACAAAGCACAGTGGGACTTAGAGAAGGAAATTGTCATACTTATTAGGGATGGCTGGAAGCACTTTATACAGAAGTAGACAAAGCACAGATTCTGAAAGGACAATTAGGAATAAGCCCAAGTGACAAAGGAGACCAGACATTGCAGCTTAGCTTACCACGGTAACTTCCCATTCTCTGAGATGCTCAGAGAACTGGAGCACAGCACAGGGATCAAGTCAGACAGAAAGGAAAGAGTAAGATACCATGAGGAGCTAAGTACAAAGAGAAGACATTTGTAGGCCATGAAAGGTTTGAAGCTGAGAGAGAAATATGATTAATGTGACTAAATGTAGATATATATATATATATCATGATTGTAGATAAGGCATACAGAAGATATGGATGGAGCTGTAAAAAATTCAGCTTATCTTTATGAATAGGTTTTCCTCTTGGATATAGTGATCCAATAGGAGCATATTCATGTGGCCTCAATAAATGGCTACCATATGAATTGAGCCTAGGAGTCAACAAATGGCTTCATTATTCTTTGGTATAAGGTTAAAAAAGTAGAACTAAAAATGCAGTTAGTTCCTTGTGCTGCTTGAGTTTTAGATTATATACTCCTTTTATTCTTTTGCTGAAAATACTCTTGCCTACAGAACATTTTTTTAAGAGAAAGTTCTAAATATACATACATATGCATGTATAGGTAACTCCTTTTAAAGCAACCTTTTTATGAGATATTCAAATGATGAAACAACACCTGCTGGCACTGAAAGGCTATAAATAGGGAATGAAATATAAATCTAGAGCAAAAAATAGGCAGACCTGTTATCTACCTATTGCAATTAGGAGAGTATTTTGGTTGTAGACCAGAAGGAAATAGTTATTAAATTGCTTCAAAAATGTATCAACTGGAGATAAGAGAAAGATAATGGCCAAACATCTATATATCTATTGAAAGTAAATTATTATTGAGGTGTCACATTCCAAATGAATCCATTGGGTTTATTAACCTGTAGCTAAAATGTAAAAGATCCTCTGATAGTTATTTGAAACAGATACTACAGCAGCCATTCCAAAAGTAAAAATATCTGGGGTGATGTTTTGTATTTATTATTCTTGATGTGGAATATTCATGCTTCAGATGCATCGAGATCCGCTGAGATCCTCTGATACATAGCAAAATAGGTTTTGATTTGATCTATCTACATCATGTATCTATCTTCTTATGAGTGCAGATGAAGCATGAAGGTAAAAGAAGAAGGTATGGGAAGGATCTTGGACACCATGGGGATGTGATGATATTCAAAGTATGGTGTTTGCACTCACTGCAGGATGATGGAGATGACCATTAAAAAAGCAGATGCCTGAGATGGAAGGCCCAAACACAATGCATTTAGACAAAACACAGTAGCTCTGTGGAGGAAGAAGAGACTGTCTGGCATGGTCATGAAGGTTTTTTGTTTTTGTGGTTGTCTTTTTTTTTTTTTTTTTGCCCATCCTAGGCTTGATCTCTGGGCCTGGGAGCTGTCCCTGGGATTCTTTTGGCTCAAGATGAGCCCTCCACCACTTGAGCCATAGCCCCACTTCAGGTGTGTTTGAGTAGTTTACTGGAGATAAGAGTCTCACAGTTTCCTGGCCAGGATGGCTTCAAATCAAGATCCTCAGATCTCAGCCCAGCCTTCTGAGTAGCTAAGATTACAGGCCACTGGCCTGTGAGCCACCCGTGCTGGCTGGTCATGGAGGTTTTGAATGAGCTGAGCATCCAATGACAGATAGATGATATCTAGCCAGAAAAGTCTCAGGACAACATTCTTTGCCCAGAGAACAGCTTGCAGAATGACAGAGTGTCAAAGTACTAGAATGGCCTCTTTGAGGATGAAAGATAAAAGTTTTGCCCTGAAGAAACATCCCAGTTAAGAGAAGGCTGATGCTTTTACAATAAGCCAAAATAGAGGAAGTCCAATCAGAGCTCATGTTACAAATCTTTGCAAAGAGGGTTTTGGTGAGAATAAGATAATACTTTGAAGTGGAAGTTACATACCAACCACATTGGGCCTTGAATAAAGGCTAATGTTTGAGAAAGGGAGGTAAATAAGAAAATGAGATTGACACAAACTATTTTAATACAGGCTAGGCATTTTTGGCTGGACATGAAAGAAAACAGGGGCAGATTCGCAAGTTGAAGAGTAGCCTGAGAAAAGAAAAGCTGTAAAATGAGATTATACCAGGTATGCAGAGGAGCTGAGAGAAGGGGAGCTGAAGGCAATAAGGTATCATGGGAGAGCCTGAAAGTTACCCTTGTGTGAGAAGCAAGAGGTAGCAGAAGAGAAAGGAAGAAGCCTATAGGGCACATTCCAAAAGGAAAAGTAGTTGAAACTGAAGTCTATTTGGATAAGGAAATAAAAAAGAGAATTTGATGCTTCAAAACTGTAGTGTTCTACTTGAAACACCAAGAAGAGCAAGAAAGTAGGTTTCTGCAAGCATGTGAATTTGGTCATTGTTGTCTCTTCTGTTGCTGTCAGGAATGGGTTGCCCCTCCCAAGATTAGCCAGTGCCTCCCTCTGCAAACCAACCAACAACCCCTACATCTCTACACCTACCCTGACACTTGGTCCACCATCCACCTGCACTGACAGAGGCTCCAGATACAAGACTCCTAGGGCATCCCTGATTCCTGGGTGCTTACTCCAACAGCACTAAGTTTTGATGCTGCTGGGCTCTTTCATTCCTACACTACAACAGTGATTCCTTCTCAAGTCCTCTCTCAGCCCTGCCCCCACACCCCCACTCCCCGCTGGGGGGATTTCTCAGATGGCTCAGCTTAGCATACCCTGTTCTGTTTCTGGAGATCTTTGAGCATCACAGACTGTGTGGTAACTATCATTTCCATCTCCATGTCTTACCTTATTGAGTTAAAACAAGATCCATGTATCTGATTAAAACCACATATTTCTTAGAGTTTAAAACTCTTGGCTTGCTTATGTAGCTTCACTGGTCAGAAGATAAGAGCCTATGAGAATTATATATTTAAACAGACATTTATCTCCACTTTGATCCTATAGAAACAACCTTAAATAGGAACGGCTAACTCATTTTTAATTTTCAGTGTGGTTACTCCTGCTGGGTTAATCATATCTTTATAACATGCAAAACATAGAGGCGAACTGTAAAGATGTTTTCAGAAATTAGTAACAAAATGCCACTACCTAACCACTCTCTTTTATTGCACCCATAAAATCCTTTTAAAATGTCAGAAACACCTAAAAATGATTTTTTGCTTTATTTTGTCTTTTCCCAGGTGCAGCACTGAGTTCATCATATTCTTCATTTTATGACACTTTGTCATCCTTGCTCTGCAGAAAGTTGTTAACTTAAAAAAAGTCAAACCCTTAAAAACACTGCGAGCTTGGCACTGGTAGTTTGCACCTATAATCCTAGCTACTCAGAAGGCTGTTATTTGAGGACTGAAATTCAAAGCAGCTTATGGAACACTTATCTCCAAATAACCAACTAAAAGCTGAAAGTAGAGTTGTGACTCAAGTGGTAGAATGCCAGATTTGAATGATAAAACGAAGGGACAGCACCCAGGGTCTAAGTTCAAGCTCCAATACCATCACACATGAAAGAAAGAAAGAAAGAGAGAAAGAAAGAGAGAAAGAAAGAAAGAAGAAAGAAAGAAAGGAAGAAGGAAAGAAACAAAGAAAGAAAGAAAGAAAAGAAAAGAAAGAAAGGAAAGAAAAGAAAGAAAAGAAAGAAAGAAAGAAAGAAAAGAAAAGAAAGAAAGAAAGAAAAGAAAGAATGAAAGAAAGAAAGAAAGAAAGAAAGAAAGAAAGAAAGAAAGAAAGAAAGAAAGAAAGAAAGAAAGAAAGGAAAGAAAGAGAGGGAGTGAGGGAGGGAAGGGAGGGAAGGGAAGGGAAGGAAGAAAGACAGGAAGGAAGGAAGAAAGGAAGGAAGGAAGAAAGGAAGGAAGAAGGCAGGGAAGGAAGGAAGGAAGGAAGGAGGGAGGGAGCAAAGGAAGGGAAGGAAAGAAGGGGAAAGAAGGAAGGAAAGGGAAATATTAATTACAAGTGTTAAGCAGAGAGTTAATAATATTTTATCTGTAGGTGATTTAATAAAAACAAAAAGTACTAATAGAATAGCAAAATAAGAAACAAGGATATATATTGGAGATATAAAGAAATATTAACCCAAGAAGGTGCAAAAAATAAAATTTACTTAATAGGAAGAAATCGCACGTTGAAATGGCACTTTTCAGTGACCATATCAACATTTTAAAAAATTAGCACATTCATTAGAGATACTTGTGGTTCAAAAGGACACTTCTAGGCATTTGGCATTATGTAAATTATTTAAGTGATTTGTGGCATACGCCCAAGGCCTTTAAAGCGTTTTTTACAGGTTTACCAGTGATTCTTCACCTGTTAATTTTTATGAAAGAATATCTAAAATCTAAATTTCAGTTGTCAATGTTTGAAAGTGTTCCTCTTTTTTTTTTTTTCGCTGGTGCTGGAGCTTGAGTTCAGGGCCTTATACTGTGTGTCTTGCTGGCTGGTCTGGCACTCTTATTACTTGACTCACACCTCCAGCCTTACTTTTTGCTATGTTTTTGGAGACAAAGTTTCCTGGTCGTATCTATCTGAGCTGGCTTCAAACTACGATTCTCTGGAGCTCAGCTTCCTGAGTAACCAGGATTACAGATGTGAGCTATGGATGACCAGCACCTTATGTTTTATGATAGCAAAATATGATGTTCATCACATGGTTGTTTAAAATATTAAAAATGGTATTCTATTAATAATGGGATTATATCATCAATGACATATAGTCATGAAATTGTACTTGTAGTGAACATTTGACAGTAAGAAACAGTGTATATGTTACAATGGTAAGTTAAAGAGCAGGATAACATTGTGTTATATGTGTGTAGAATTTATAAAAATAAAAATAAAAAGCCCGAGAACTGCAAGCATTGATGAGTTGACAGACTGGCTGTGAATCATTCTATTACTTTTTTTTTTTTTTTTTTTTGCTGCTCCTATGGCTTGAACTTGGGGCCTGAGCTTTATCCCTGAGCTTTTGCTCAAGGCTCTACCAGCTGAGTCATAGCTCTACTTCTGGCTTTTCCTTTTATTGAAGAGTCTTGCAGACTTTCATGCATAGGCTGGCTTTGAACTTTGATTCACAGATTTCAGCCTACTGAGTAGCTAGGATTTTAGGCGTGAACCCCTGGTACCCAGCTAGTGGCTTACTCTTATACAAGTAGAGTTTTAAAAAGCACAATGGTTGTTAAAACACTTTGTGAATTTTATAAAAAACAAATTCCAACATGTGTCTCTACCCTAGTTCAGGAATCACATGCCTTGGTTTGTACATATGCCAAATGAAACCTTAAGTCCACAAAGAGAACTATACATGAATATTGATAGCTGTCAGGAACATTGGCTTATGCCTATAATTGTAAGTAGTTGAGGGCAAAGAGAAGGGGTGGGGAAATTGGGAAGATACAGTTTGAGGACAGTCTGAACAAAAAAGGTGATGAGACTCTATTTCAACCAAGGAATACCTGGGAGTGGTAGCGTGGGCCTGAAAGCTATGAGGGAGGCTTAATCAGAATTGTGGTCCAGGTGGGCTAGGGTATATGAAAAATTACCAAATCAAGGAAGGGCTGGAGGCATGACTCAAGTGGTAGAATGACTGCCTAGCAATCCCAAGTCCTCAAGTACAAATCTCATACTGCTAAAAAAGAAAATCGTATTTATAAGAGGTTTGTACATTACAACAATAAAAAAAAACTGAGACATGGGGCTGGGAAGGTGGCTCAGTGGTAGAGGGCTTGCCTTGCATGCATGAGGCCCTGGGTTCGATTCCTCAGCACCACATAAGCAAAAAGAAAAAAGCCGGAAGTGGCACTGTGGCTCAAGTGGTAGAGTGCTAGCCTTGAGCTGAAGAGCTGAGGGACAGTGCCCAGGCCCAGAGTTCAGGCCCCATGACCGGACCCCCCCCCAAAAAAAACTGAGACTTATATGAACATCAATGAAAGAGTAATCAGTAAAAAATTAAAGTACAAAGAACTGTGGTTACATATAACTAAAAAAATACATTGTGTTTATTGGAAGAAGCTAGGTACAAAAGGTATGCACTGTACGTAGACAGATAATTGAAGGTAAAGATTAGGCAAAATGAACATATGGTAATAAAAATAAATATGGTAGCTGTTACTAGATGAAATTTATGAAAGGACTTTTTATGAAAATGTGGGATATTAGTTTATTGACTATATAAACTTTCTCCAGTCTCATCAAATAGTAGTTTTAACATCTGTGGTATAAGAATTTTATCTCAAGAAAAAGTCCAGATGAATTAAGAAATGACTAATGCCTGAAGTTTCAAAGAATAACCTGGGCATAGTGGAGCATACCTGTAATCTTAGATAAATGGGAAGCTGGAATCAGGAGATTCACAGACTCTTGGAAGCTTAGCAAGACCCTGTCTCACAATAAAATAAAAAAGAAATGATTGTATAGCGCAGTGGTGTAGTGCTTGCCACACACAAAACACCCTCAGCTGAATCCCTAGTCTCTCAGGAAAAAGTCGTAAGAACTAAACAACTTAACAGGACAAAACACTATGTACCTATGTGTATAAATGCATTCACTTTCTAGGATATGTCCATTCATAGCTTTTAGGAAACTTTGGGTGGGTGGAGTACTGAGGTTTGAACTCAAATCTTCTATTGCTTGATTCATACTTGGAGCTTTTTCTTTTTTTAATTTCTTTTTTTCCCCCACCCAAGGGCTGTGTTCTGGCCGAAGCATGCTACCACATCTGGCTTTTGGATTAAAATGGAGTCTTGTGAACTTTTCACCTAGGCTGGCATGGAACTGAAATCCTGAGTAGTTGGAATTATAGTCATGACCTACAATGGAAGCATTATTGTTATTATTATTATTGTCATTGTTGTTGTTGTTATTATTGTTGTCATTTTGTGAATCTTGGCACTTAAATTCAGGGCCTCAGCATTGTCCCTGAGCTCTTTTGACCAAGGCTAGCACTCTACCACTTTGAGTCATAGTGGCACTTCTGGTTTTCTGGTGGTTATTTGGACATAAGAATCTCATGGATTTTCTTACCCAGAATGGCTTCAAACTGCCACCTTCAGATCTCAGCCTCATGAGTAGCTAAGCCACCAGTGCCTGACTGGAAGCATTATTTTTAAACCAAGATAAGAACCTTAAAAACTATTTTCATAAGGAAAATAAACTTGTATTTATTTTAATTTTTTAAAAAACTATTTTACCAAAATATTTGTAAAAATATTATAAGAATTCAGTAGACCCCAGTTAGAATGGCAAAAATCAAGAACTCTAGTAACAACAGATGCTGGAGGGGATGTGGACAAAACGGAACCTTACTTCATTGTTGGTGGGAATGTAAACTTGTTCAACCACTTTGGAAAGCAGTATGGAGGTTCCTCAAAAGACTTCACATAGAGCTCCCCTATGACCCAGCAATCCCACTTTTGAGCATTTACCCAAATGTTTACAAACAAGACCACACTGAAGGTACCAGCACAACTATGTTTATTGCAGCATTATTTACCATAGCTAAGATATGGAACCAACCCAGATGCCCCTCAGTAGATGAATGGATCAAGAAAATGTGGTATATATACACAATGGAATTCTATGCTTCCATCAGAAAGAATGACATTGCCCCATTTGTTAGGAAATGGAAAGGCTTGGAAAAAATTATATTAAGTGAAGTAAGCCAAGCCCAAAGAAGCATAGGTCCCACGGTTTCCCTTATTTGCAATATCTAGTATATGTATGAGTCAAGCAGAAAAGGTCAGATAATGTGATGTTAGGAAAATGAACCCTTAGATATGTATTTTAATGTTTTTTCTTTTATGCATTTGTTTCTAATGCATTTATAAGATTATTTCTTTGTTGCTTTGTATGTCCCTCCCCCACAGTATAACCCCTGCTTTCACTATATTTGATGTCGGTATAATTTGTGGAGGAGATGGTGAAAAACAAGTCGTTTAAGGATACAGGTGGACCTGTTGCAACAATGAGAAGTACAAGTTGTCATGTCGAAAATGAACTTTTACAACTTTGGTGGCGGGGGTGGGGGGAGATTGGATGGGGGTGCAGGGGGGGGGAGGCTGGGAAGGGATGTGAAGGGTAAACAAAGGAGGAGGCTGCCTGCAATGCTTGATAAGAAATGTACTCATTATCTTGCCCATGTAATTATAACCCCTCTGTACAGAATTTTCACAAAAAATAAAAAAAAAGAATTCAGTAGATTAATAACAAGGAAATATATCAGAAAGAGGAAGACATAAGATCTATACATACTGCAGCACAACAAGACACATATTATGGAGTATTTGTTAAACGCACAAGGAAGTTGATAATTGTTTTAAAATTTTTGTTTCCTTTTATTAGCACCACTCAAGTGTCCTTTGAGAGTCTAAACATCTTCCTATGGTTAGGCCACTGAATCTTAAGAAGTTTTATCCAGGTTTTCCAACAGGTGACAAAGGACATAGCTGGAAAGGAAAATTTGGCAATCATGCAAATCTGGGCTGGACTGTTTAAATAGTTTAGGACTGAGCCTCTTCTGTAAACATCCCCAGGATAAGGAACTTGAAAACCAGAAGACAAATAGAGTAACTATGCAACAGAAAAATTGGGGACGTGCCCTGTAAGGCCTGGAAGAATACTCAGACATACTTAATCTAGCACCTTTGTAGGGAGGGAGGATAGCATAGAGGACATTGTAAATTTGCAGAACTGCCACCAAAGCATTATCTGACATTTTTATAATATTTTATGATCTAAAAGGTTCCTTTGCATTCATTAACTCATTAGACCTTCACCAAGCTGCCACATCAGAAGAGCATGCAATACCATCTCCATGTTAAAGATGAGAAAATTGATATTCAGAAAGATAAAGTGATTTTTGTAAGGTCAGATTTGTTTAAAGAAATAGAACTGAGTTTGAAACTGAAGTCTGTCTCTCTCTGGCAGTTATATTATTTTCCGTTTATCATCTTCTCTGCACTGTCACATCCTGTCACCTCAGAGGAGTCTTTTTGTGAATATCATCAGGATATTCAGCCTGAATGTGTCCATTTCTTCCTGTCTTTTTCTGATTCACCATCTTCACCAAAACTGGGCAATCACTCTCTTTCTCTCCTTCTGGTATTTGAAATGTCTATCTGCTCTGTCAGTTCAGCCTCTTATTGGTCGCTTAGCCAAGCTATGCACATTTGACCATCTCCACACCTCTGTAGAAATCATTCCCTTCTCTAGCTGTTGCTCAACCCTGGATGTATTCCAACACTTCAGATGGGCAGAGAGGAGTTTCATCACCAGAGACCAAAAAGAAACACACATGACACCTCAGACTCCTTCACACATCTGTTGATATGATATTTCCCTAATATGATATTTCATCATATTAGGGAAAAATCTGGGAAGACAAATTTATTCTCTAACTGCCTTCATGAAAAGTAACTAACTTCATGGGCAACCAGAATCACCTGGGAACTGGATCTTTCCTAAAGCTGAAAAAAGAGCAATAAGAGAAGAGTTAGGAGCATGACTTGAGTTTCTGGCTAAGCAAGCATGAGGTCCTGAATTCAAATTCTAGTACCATAATTTTTTAAAATTATTCAAAGGACATCTAAGTATGTGAAATATTTATGATGTCTTCATGGCAAACACAATAGATATGATCCCCTAATAACTTCATATATTCTAGAGTTCACATTATCTCTCTAAAATAAGATAAAGCAAAAGAAGATTGAAATATTAATAATATTTTCATATCTAAGCCCTTCAAGGGCAGCTTACTTCAGGAGAAGAATCAGAGATTGAGCAGAGACAGGATTGAGAGTAGACTTGGACTTTGGTGACTCTTTCTCCCTGCTTCTTTATCTCCACAAATCTCCCACTCCCCAGTCCAGAGTGAGAATTCATGTCTTTCCCTATTGCCCAGCTTATTGAGAGAATACATGGAGCATCTCAGAGGACAAGAATATGAGATGTAAAGTTACCTTTTCAACCAATTTCAGACTTGTATGAGTTAGTATCTTTTTTTCTCCAAATAGTTGTTTGACATAAGTGCTACCATATTTCTTCTTCTTCTTCTTCTTCTTCTTCTTCTTCTTCTTCTTCTTCTTCTTCTTCTTCTTCTTCTTCTTCTTCTTCTTCTTCTTCTTCTTCTTCTTCTTCTTCTTCTTCTTCTTCTTCTTCTTCTTCTTCTTCTTCACCTTCTTCTTCTTCACCTTCTTCTTCTTCTTCTTCTTCTTCTTCTTCTTCTTCTTCTTCTTCTTCTTCTTCTTCTTCTTCTTCTTCTTCTTCTTCTTCTTCTTCTTCTTCTTCTTCTTCTTCTTCTTCTTCTTCTTCTTCTTCTTCTTCTTCTTCTTCTTCTTCTTCTTTCCTCCTCCTCCTCCTCCTCCTCCTCCTCCTCCTCCTCCTCCTCCTCCTCCTCCTCCTCCTCCTCCTCTTCCTCCTCTTCCTCCTCTTCCTCTTCTTGTTTTTGTCTGTAATGAGACTTGAAATCTGGGCCTGAATGTTGTCCCTCAGCTCTTCAGCTCAAGGCTAGCACTCTACCCCTTGAGCCACTGTGCCACTTCTGGTTTTCTAAGTGGTTTATTGGACATAAGAGTCTCATGGACTTTCTTGCCTGGGCTGGCTTTGAATCATGATCCTCAGATCTCAGTCTCCTGAGTAACTAGGATAACAGGCGTGAGATACCTGTGCCCAGCCAGCACCACCATTTTAAAGGAAGCTGCCTTTTACAAGAGATGGTGATTCTTGTTTTCCTAACAAGTTCCTGCTTTTACTAGGTGCCCTGGTCTCAGTTGATTGCTCAGACAAATGTTTAATCACTTTCAAACTAGTTAGTTGTGGAAGATTTTGACCCTAAGTTCTGACACCTTGAAATGAGGGGTAGTATACATTAGGGGTAAAACCTGGGTAGACTGCCTGCTTAGTGGGCTTGAATACTTGGCTTCCTGTCAGCAACATATCGTTTGGCAGAAGAATTTTTCCCTTGCTGAGTTCCTCTCAAATTGGTGTCTTCATTTATATATGGTACCCCAATATTCTGAGACATTTCCAACAGACTGTCAAAATTGTCTTGTAAACATGGCTGCTGGCCATGCAACTGAATTACAAGACAGAAACAATTACTGGGAGTATTGCAATAGAAGTTAGTCCTGATAGATCGATGTTTGGATGCCATAGTGATTTGCAATTATTTAGCAGTTGTCCTCCATGGAAACGTTTGAAAGCACTTTGAAAATCTGAATTCCACAATTTAAAACTGCTCAGGTTTCAAAGAAAATAAAACTCTCTCTATCATTACAAATTAAAGATGGGAAAAGATTTGAGAATTTTAAAGGACATTTAATTTATTTCAAATCTCCTTTCTTCTGTCCTTTGTTTGTAGGGGAAAAACAAACAAACACAAAAAGATTGGTAAAGTGCTGGTAATGCTTAGGAGTAACCAATAATAACTAATAGCTTATGTGAAAGTTTTCTTCAAAGAAAGAAAAAGAGAAAAGATTTATGATGGGCGCCAGTGGCTCATGCCTGTAATCCTAGCTACTCAGGAGGCTGAGATCTGATTATCTCAATTTGGATCCAGCTTAGATAAACAAATCCAAGAGACTCTTATTTCTTATTAATCAGCAAAATGCCAAAGCTAGATATGTGACTCTAATTGGGAATAAAATAAAGCAAAGCAAGAACATGAGGCCAGAGTTCAAGCCTTAGACAATTGGGAAGGGGAAACTTGCCTTTTCTCTACATATCTGTTTTCATAAGTATCTGTCTTGTACACAGGTATGGAGAGAAATAGATATATAAATAAATGGAGACAGATAGACAAACAGATAGATAGAATGAGGAGAGCTTACTGGTTGGTTACACTTGCAAGGAAAGTGCTCTAACACAACCCCAACTTGGTTTTCTTCCTTTGCCTGGAGCAACCTCAGACCATAGTCCCCTCCCCCCCCCCCCCCCCCCCCCCGCCACTTTACCTTTTGAATAACTTGTCTGTGGATAAAAGATCTTGCTTCTCCCCTACTTTCCAATATATTTTGTTGTGGTTTGTTATCTATTCTAAAGTGTAATTTTGCTGAAAGAATAAAAGCTAAGATTTGATCATATATATATATATAACCTAATACCAAAAAAAGACCCACATCTTTTTTGTTGACCAAACTGTCAATCACACATTCTTAATCTATTATCTTGATAAAGTCAATTTTTAGAGATGATCTTTGATTGTGCGATCTTCAAAATTGATTTTGTTAAACAAGATCATCTTTGCCTTCTGTAAGCTGCATTTAACAACATTTCTTCTAGCCACTCTGCCTTTCTGTCCTTGGAAACTCAAGGAAGTCTGTCAGATAATGACAACCATGCATCAACCATTTGTTGTCTCCCAAACAGAAACACGCAGCAGGAGTTCGAACTGGAGCAAGCAGCTTTAAGGACAAATTCATTCACATGTAAGGAAAAAAGAAGCTGAAATGGTAAATTCTAAGGTGACATGTTGAAAATAGACCCTTGGGATTCAGGCTGTCCACCGTTTGATGCAATAAAAAGCAAATGAAACCTGTCTTTACATGCACAATTGGGCATATGCTTCTGTAAATGCCTGATTGTGTATGCAAATGAGCGTTGTGTTCACCTAGTTACCTGCTTGCTACATTTATATTTTTATGGCTTTTGTAAGTGCTTTTATTATTTTTTTAATAAAATTACTCTAAATGGTCTGCAGATAAATGATGCTTTGGAAAATTGCTATTTCCTAAAAATCCAGATTTAAACAAGCCTCTTAGAAACCTCTCCATGAATGGACCTATGCTAGTAAAAGGAAACTCAGAGTTAAAGCAATTATCTGAGTGAATCAAATATCTGACCCATGCAGAGATTTGCTGGATTCTGGTATTTCAGGAAGGAGAATGGGCCTAGGCTGTTTGTTTCATATAGCTGTACTTCATTTAGCTAATCCAGCCATTACACCTCCAGAATCTAAGCCATGGGAGGCAGTCCCTGCCTCCCCTTGGAATACCTCTTGGTCCAGAGACGGAGTCCATTGCTGCCCTGACCACATTTCCAACAGAGTGAGCTTTTTCTTTGTTACATCCTGCCTTGCATATAACCATAGCTTCTCTCAGAAAGGAAACAGCAAGTGTGAAGATTCACCAAAGGAAGGTGACAGAGCTGTAAGTAGAGTGGGAAAAAAATCTCTGAATAATCTTCTTGATATTGCATTCAAGCCTGCAGAAGTCATGGTGATAAAGCACTAGAGATTTGTTTTAATGTGTAAAAACCCTGCTCTGTGCCCCTGGGAGATGGTAAAGGAGACACTAAGAAACTCAGCATAGTTTATATTTATCAGGTAAAGTGCTGTCTGCTCACTAATAAGCTTCATAAATATTTTTCTTGCCTCTTGAAAGAACTAAAAAAAAGATCCAATTTTGCAATTTTTTTTCTTTTCAAAGAAGGAATCAGTTTTCAAAGGTCCTAATGCAATGGTAGAAAAATGTAGCTGAATTCTAATCCAGTTGCTGGATAGGCTCGAAAGGCTGTTTGTGTGAATAATATTTATATATTCCTGTTTCCATCAGTGACATACCATCAACTAGCCAAGCATTTCAGTACATAGAGAAATGACTTGGTCAGGTTCATGTTACCTATCTCTATGTTTCTTTTTTCTGTAGTTGTTAAACCTAGGAAATGAACCAGGTTTTCTCCACTGCATTTGAACTTGATTTCTTCCAAAGACTCTATCTGGCTTAGGAATCTTAATCTGTAAAATACAGACAATAATCACTTTCATGGTATGTCTACATTGTCCCGATTTCTGCTGAGTTATTTTTTGTTTAATCCCAGCAGAGACTAATTTCTGAACCCTTGCTATTAAAACCAGTCCACCTTCTGATTTTATACCCATTTCTTTCAAAGTAGGGGAGGCATTTCTGAAGTCAAACTCAGCCCCTCGCTGTCTATATCCAACCAGCCCTGCTGATAAGACTGCTCAAGATGTAGAAACTTCCATCTCTCAATGGCTACCCTTGAGTTACAGCCTCAAGAAGAATTTAGCCCATTGATTGTGTTGTCAATCCCATACGCAACATTTCTGAAGTCTTCTCTGTTGTGGTTCTCTTATTTCTGGTTATTATGCTTATAATCCAGCACTCTAGATCCTAAGCCATTGCTTGGAATTATATGTAATGAAGTTCTACCTTAAATACTAAAGTGATTAAATACTAGGCTGATTCAATCTTTGTATTTTGAAAAGCATTCATTAAGTGATTTTTGTGTCTCAGATAAGTATGAGACACCAGCAGTGCATGGAATAGACAGACAGACATAGGCATGTGGAAATTCATTCACACACATAGATCATAGACCTAGGTTTAGAACTAAGCTGTTTCAGAATTCATAGGTCACCTGGCCTTCTATGTCCTGCCACCAATGGAATTTCAAAGGATACTCACCACTTCTGAATAGTTCTAATCTGGATCTGAATTGTGGGAAGTTCGCTTTGAGGGGAGCAGCTACCATTCTTCCAACTACCATTGTATTGAAGTTGGAGAAAGCATTACATGTTAATAGCATCAGACTCTAAATAGTAAAATGCAGAAGCATTCAGTAAGGGCCACTGAGCAGAATAACACGGAGTTGAGAACACTTTTCCTCAAGAAGCTAAATAGCTATACAGAGTTCAGTATGGAATAGAAGATGCTCAGTTTTTCTAGAAATGTTTAATGTATCTCCCATTAGCTTGTCATGAACTATGCATTCAGGGATAGAGCAAGAAAATGGACATTTTTTTAAAGTTGGTAGCAATGCAAATGAGGATGGTACCATGTTCAAAGACTGCAAAAAGTGTGTTGTGTGTGTGATGTGTGTGAATGGCTTCATCAGTACAAAACTTTTGCAAAGAGTAGGTGATACAATATGGAGGCAGGTCACAAGCAATTTTTCAAATCATAAGGCAACAATTATGCAGGTTATTGGTGAATTCAGTTAGGACAATATTTACTAGTTGTTAAAATGAACCTCCCAATTTCAGTGACTTAGCAACATGAAAGTCTGTGTCATTTTTTTATTGTAAAGGTGATGTACAGAGAGGCTATGGTTACATACTGTAACCCCATGGAAAATAAAATAACGCAAGTTGATCAAGCCTCATAGAAATTGCTAGTATGTAGATGCACTTACAGGGATGGATTACACATTATTTCACTCTAGGCTCTTCCAGGATCCACAGATTGCCTCTCTGCCCTGTCCTGCCTCCAGTCAAGTCATGATTAGAAACATATAAATTATGCAGTCATTCATATATTAGTATTAATTTTGTGATTCCTCCATTCAGACCCCCTAAATTTACTAGATAAAATAGAAATCACTATGGCTGGTGACAAAAAGGAAAGTCATGTACTCTGGCTTTATACCATGAAAGAGATAAATTCCAGTAGTGCAAGCCATAAATTTTTATCAATTTGTGCATTAGTGTAGCCAGTATGTAAGTATAAAAGTCTCACCTGTATAATGACTTGGTGAGTTTTCATTTGCTGCTCAAGGTCTTCTGTTAAAAAGAGCTCATATCCAATTTTAAAGCACATTGCAGGCCATGCTTCCAAAGAGGGAAGCAGAATGAGAGGGGAAATGTAGCAAAACCTTTTTATTGTGCATATGTAGAGTTACTCTTGGCTAATCAATGTCCTGAGTGATCCTTTTATTTCTATCTAAATAGCTTTGGGAATGGGGGGAGGGAAGGGGTACCAGGTAGCCATACACAGACCTACATCTTCAACTGGAATCTGTATTCATTGACAATTCTCTCCAGTTTGCTTTTATTTCTACAACTTTCAGTTGTGGCTTTTGCTCTTACCAATCAATTATCTCCTCCTCCCCCTCCACTTCCTTCTCCTCCTCTTCCTCTTCTACTTCTTCCCTCTTCTCTTCCTCCTTTTTTGATGGCATTAGATATTCCAGGCCTTATGCATTTCTCTCACAACTGATCCACAGCCTTGGCCTACACATAGTACTTTGCTAAATACTCTGTATGCATCACTTCATTTAATCTTCATGTGAATTCTTTGAGAAAACCATCTTTTAACCCTAATTTATGGATGAACAAACCAGGGCTTAAATAGAGGAAGCAATTTCCTTAGGATCCTACCACTAGTAAATGGCCCAGCAGGAATGTATGCAAGTTCTGATGGCCTCTAGAATTCATGCTCATTTCTCCTGTGCTGCAGTGGGTCACAAAGAAACTAAGGGCATCAACTTTCTAGATCCTTTCCAGGAGTGCTCTTGAATTCTTTAAAGATCCTTATCTTTGCCTGTATTTTCTGCTCTACCCCACATCATAAATATAGGTACAATAAATATTTTGATTGAAATGTGAGTTGCTTGAAGCTAAAGATTTGATTTTTAAATCTTTATAAATATCTAGACAGTCCTAAATAAAATATATGTGCATTATTTGTGTAAGGAATGTGTCATATTTTAGTTTGAATTGAATGTTGCAACTAATCAACCCCTTGAAAATAAAAACCATCAGACACTCAACATAGTTAATGAATGTTAGGATGGGCTTGTTATAGTAATCAGGAATAAAACTGTAATAAGAATGTAAGTCTTGTTATATTATTAGACTTATGAAAGTGTTTAATAAATACTTGTGAAATTGAACAGTATTTTCCCTATGCTTAAATCCTCTTATATATAGCCTCTATCTTTTCAGCTTCCCTACAAAAGTTTATGTGGAAAATGCCTACTCCTAGATGTCATCCTAAAGGTTTTACTCTTAAATGTAGATTGAACTTAGGAGAATAATTTTCCTTTATCTATCCCAAATCAACAGACTGATATGTGTAAAAGCACTTTTTTTGCTCTTCAAGATTCAATATTTCAGGTTGACTTTATCTTAGGGACCCATGGGTAGCAGATATGGAGACAGATGCGCAAGTGTAATGTGAGGATGCAACTGTGCAATAGCCCAAGGAGGGTCAGGAGAAGAAATGCCACCCCTGCTAACTGCTAGTAGAATAGGTAGCAATTTCTTTGAGTTTCAATGTGAAAATGTATTGCAAGATGGGTATGTAGATATGCATTACTGTAAATTATATTGGCCCCAAAGATAGCATGGCTTTGCTAACGACTGAATTTCATCAAGGAAATGGAAAAACTCTGAGTAGAGGAAGCAGGAATGTGATGGGTATTTTAGGAAAAGAGCAAATCAATCAGGTAGAAGAGTATGGAATATCCCAATGGGCTGGTTGAGCTCTTTTGAAGATAGAAACAGGAAGGAGTGAGGAAGTTAGTTAACGACATATTTTGGAGAGCTTCATTCTACCTGGACAAAGTTGTGGAATGCAATCTCCATTTTAAAAAAATCAGGTTTATTTTAAAATTAAAAAAAATGTACACAGTTTATTCACTGGTTAATAGGATATTGGATGGAAAGTTTTTGTTTGGAAACATATTTTGCTTCTAAGAATAAGCATTTGATGACTCAAGAAATACACCATAGTGTCTCCAAGAAAAGGTGTTAAAGCATTGCTGGCACTTATATTACAGGCAAACTTGTCCACACATGACACCATATGCCACCTGAAATTTCCAAAACCACCTTTTCTTCCTCACAATCCTTTTCCCAGCCATTCTGCATGCAGGACAACATTAACAATCTGTTTTCCTCAAGTAACAATTCGTCTTTTCTCTAAATTTGATACAAGGAGTTGTATGATGCTCCCTATCCTGTGGGAGGGAAAGACAGTCAGTCTCTTGTACCTTTTATTAAGATATGCTATACAAAGAAATAGAGGAAATAGCCAGGTTTCTGCTATTTCCTGGATTTTTTTTGTTGTTGTTTGGGAGATTTGAACTCAGGGCCTAGCTTTGTGTTCAAAGGCTGGAGCTCTAACACTTGGATAATTATCTCATAGACTTTCCTGCCCTGGCTGGCTTTGAACCATGGTCCTCAGATCTCAGGATTGGAGGAGATAGGATTACAGATGTAAGCCACTAGAGTTTGGCTTCTTTTTTCTTTTCTTCTTTTCTTTTTTTTTCTTTTTAAAAAGAGTAAGTATTGCAAAGTAAAAGGAAAGCAATGAAAGGAAAATAAGGAGACTTCATTTGAAGAGGGGCTCCAAAAAAGGCGTTCCTTCTTGATTTTCTTTTTTTTAGTCCTATATAGATATATATATATATATTTAAATTTATTTTATTATAAAGGTAATGTACAGACAGTTACATAAGTAAGATAATGAGTACATTTCTTTTTGAGCAGTGTTAACCCTCTCTCCTTTTCTCCAGCTTTCCCTCCCCCGCAACTTCCCTTTCCCCAAGTTGTAAAGTTCATTTCCAATGTAGTGTCTAGTGAGTATCACTGTTGCATTTGGTCACTTTTGTCCCACTATTTCTGTAATTCCCCTTCCCTTCCCCAAATCACATAAGCTTGTATCTAAGACAAAGAAGACTGTCATCAGAAACAGCAACCAAGAGGAATAAACCAGAGAAGAACAGAAAGAAAGACAAAAGAAATAACTGCAAACAGTACAGTAAACAAAAAAGGAAAAACAAAACAACCACAAAAATAGCCTCTTGTTTCCATATCATGGACACCATTTTGATTAATATCATGTTATGTGGTCTTATAAATGTATTGGGCTATTGTGGATCTCTGCTAGAACTAGCCTAGGAATATACTAATTATTACAAATGAGGGGAAACCGTGGAGCTTAGGCTTCCTTGAGTCTGGGTTACTTTACTTAATATGCTTTTTTCCAGTTCTTTCCATTTCCTCATAAATGGGTCGATGTTATTCTTTCTGATGGAAGCATAGAATCTCATTGTTCATATATACCACATTTTCTGAAATGTTCTGGGATAGGGGAAGGTATAGCTGTAGAATCAATTGCATCATTCTGAAAATATAGCTTTCAGGTCTGCTACAACCAATTCAAGTTCCAATGAGAATATTATGATTTGGGTTCTTTTGGTCTTTTGGTAGGTTTTGAAAACAGGTAGGCAAGCATTCTCCCACTTGAGCTACATGCAGTCCATTTTTGTTTCAGTTAGTTTTTGTCTTGTTCTTTTGACTGGACTGGCCTTGGACTTCAACCCCTCTTCGACCACCTAATTAGTTTGAATTTCAGACATTCACCACCACACCTGGCTCATGATTTAGGTTTTTGAACTTGAGCCTCTTCTGTGGTCACACACAAATCCCATATATAAACTGGCTTTGGCTTTTTGTTTTTCTTCTGAATAACAGAAAAGGCAGGTCTTAGGAGGCTCTTCAGAAGGCCAAGATGTGTACAAACAAAAGTGGGACCTCCTTGAAGAGGACAAATACATCCATGCTGTTTCCTCACACAAAAATTGATTCTTTATGTCTAGTTTCTCTTTAAATCACAGTGCCTTGCTTAGTCCTGCATTTCCTCTAGTCATCTTCAGATTGGCCATTTACAGAGATCCAAGTCGGTGTAAAGCCCTTGGTGGGGCTTGGCTGTGCAGACGCAGCATCTCCTACGCAGATAACCACATCTGCCATGGCTGCACAGACCCTATGCAAACCTATGTGTGGTCTGGCTGTGAAATGCTTTCAGCATTCAAAGCCATCTTCACATCCTGTGCCCCTGAAGCCTCCAGGGGAACTATTTGTTCTATTTGGCTATCCTTCATCTTCATCCCTTACCTCTTCTCAAGTTCCAACTTGCAGCGTGTTACACTTCCTTCTCCCAAATATCTCCAGTACTCATGAATGGGGATGCCTACATGTGCCAGTTCTGATGAAAAGGGATGGCTAAATTTGTCAGTGAGGCTATTCTCAAGGTAAATGAGTCTCAGCGTGAGCTATTCATGTAAAGTTTGAAAAAAATAAAGTGAGACAGGATTAGCTCAGTTTACCACTTGGGCACAATATCAAAAGCTGTAATTGTTATGCTTACTATCAGTTATTTGTATTACATACTTGTGTACAACAGTGTCATATAGAAAGTTAGCAGGAACTATTAGAAAGGAGCTTTCTGGTTCCAAAACGTGTGTGTGTGTGTGTGTGTGTGTGTGTGTGTGTGTGTGTGTGTGTGTGTAGGGGAGCAGGGGGAATTGGAGGATGTAAACCAAATTTTATTCCCCAAGTTAATTTAATGGAAAAAAATTCTTCCTGGACTCTAATCTTAATTCAATTCAATCTAATTAGTTTTTCTTTAGCTTTCAGTAAACATGTAAACAGCTTATGAGCATACACTTGCATAGCCATAGAGAAATTTATAGGAAATAATTTAATATATATACATAATATAGATGTATATAATATATACCATATATATTATATATTTAAATTATAATTGTAAAACCTATGCCTAACATATGTGTGTACATATATTATATATTATGTATTTATTCATGTATGCATATGCACAATGTAATATATGCATATGAAAAAATGAATATGTATTGCACTTTATATAATATTATATACATATTATATCTATTTATTGTTTTCTTAAGCAGTTATTTAAAGAGGTTGCAATTCCATAAGTCAGGTTATGAGTACAGTATCTTGTGTACCAGTACTGATGTTTTGACTCAAAGCGTTTTGCCCTCACTGGCTTTTTGCTCAAGGTTGGCCTTGTACCATTTGAACCATGCATTCACTTCTGGCTTTTTACTATCTAATTAAAGATAATAGTCTCTCAGAATTTTTTGCATTGCTTGGTTTCAAATCAGGATTCTAAGATCTCAGTCTCCAGGATTACAGATTTGAACCACCAGAACCTTGTTGATTGTACAGTATTTTTGCAATATAAATCAAATACCAAGGTCAGAAACCTCAGTCTGCACTTTTAATATCTTCAAGAAAGGAGACGCTTCAGAGTAGTTCTTGTCCCTTCTTATCTTGACTCTCAGATCCTTCAGTGTAAAACTGTATGTAGCCATGATGGCTAACTGAGCTCCCCTCCTCAGTAAGTACACACACAGAAATGCCCACAGTTGTTAAAGACAGGAAAACTGTGAGTTCAACAGCAATCGATGTATGTTAACCCTGAAACCTCAAGTTTCCTTCAGCAAGCTTTCTGTAAGGACTATGCCAACCTCATGTTCTCATCACTCCTCATGAGACAGTCCTAAGTGGACTCACAGCTTGATTGAACAGTAAGGGGGGGCATTTTGCCACAGCAGACAGACGCTGAATGATCTCTCTCTCAGGGAATCATGCATGAGAACATACAGGAGTTGGTATTAATCATGATGTTAAAGATAAAATGTCACAAAGAGGCTATAGGAGAGTCTGAAAAGTCACTACACAACGTCTCTTCCTGTTTTCCATGACTCCATTTGCTGATTGGTAGCTGTATTAAGTGTTATATTCCCATCTGTCTGGAGAAAGCCCTTTCTCAACTTTGTATTCACTACACCCTTGAATAAGACTTATGCTAATAATTCTTTTATTCCCCCTAGAATCTCTGAGACACTCTTCTGTGGCATTCGGCATAACTCTCTTTGCCCATGGAATATCTCCTGTTGGGTGACCAACTCCTCAAGATACGCTTGTGACATTCCTAATTTGTCCTATCGTGGGAAAACCTTTGTTACTCCTAGGCAAATTAGGACAGTTGGTTATGCTAGACTTGAGCTATTATTTTCTCTCATTTGAATTGTTAGAGTTCCTATCTTCCATTCCAAAATCACTACCTGGTAATTCTCTACTTTCCCTTTCTCTTACACACATCCACCAGGATATAAATAACTGGAGGAAACAAACACTTTCATGAATACTACTCATTTTAAGTATTTAGAATAAAATTAAATTAAAAAATCATTGACCTCAAATGACTTTGTTGGGAGAAAGAGAAGATGAAAGCAATAACTTCGGAACTACCCAGGCTCTGATACTATTCTGGAGAAAAAGCCATGGGAATCACATCCTTCATGGGCAGAGGACAGATACAGGAAACACGCAGGAAGCTGGAGAGGAAGAAGAGATTTGGGTGAGGGAATAGGTCGGAGTAGGGGAGTGGAGAAGGCTTTCCATGTCAGAGATTAGTAAAGTCGGGGAAGCAAGGGGATTTTTCCTTCCTTGTTCCTTGGCCTCTCCGGATCTAAATTACTAGCTTTATTTGTCAAAAAAAAAAAAAAAAAAAAAAGAACACACAACATCATTAGAAACTTCACCCACATTAAAAGCTATCTGAGCTTCCAACTTTACATGAAAACCAAATGAGCTAGATCTTCAAAGAATGCAGGCGAAATGCTGTGGAGTTCTCCAATTAAAATCAGAACCTAATTTTCAAATGATTGCTTAACTATGCAGCTTGAACTAAAATAAATCTCGAGTACCTGGAATGAACACGGCAGGAAGAGAAAGGAGCCATCTCTCACAGTGGGGCTTTTCACTTGGAAAAGTCCCTTGAGGCATACAGCAGGTCAGAGAACAAAGCCATAGGGAAGACATGAAAATCATTTTGCATACCAAGTGATCAAGCCACTTTAATTTTGTACGCAAAATGTTTTCTCTTTCCAGTGACTCAAGGAGGTGGAGGTTGATAGCTTCTTACAAGACAGATTACAAATTTGCAGTCATCCTTTACATTTGAGAAGTAATTAAACATTTGTAAAATGACAGTTTTCAAATGAAATGTCTGACCAGAGTCTCCTTGGGAAATAATGATGTGATTTCTTTGGCTGTCAGCAATGGCAAAGACAGTAGAGGCTCTCCTTTCCTATTGCTACAATTTCCACACCAGTCTTCAGAAGCAGTGACTGCGAGTATTTTTCACCACACTTATTTCTATTCAGCAACTTCTGGAAGACAAGTAGCCCTTGATGTAAACTTTATGCCAGCATCTTTATTTTGCCATGTTTCAATCCTTGCCTTACAGTAAACTTTGTGCAAATGGTAACGGTGGAGATGGAAATCAAGAGTTGTGTCGTTGGAGTCAAAGTGATAGGGCTTTTATATATTGCCTCATTTTAGGGACATTTTAGTTAAAAATAACATGTAATGGGAATTAGGGTTGGAATTCAGTGTTGGAAGATTTACCCAGGAGATGTAGAGCCAGAATTCAAACCCCAACACAACAATAATAACCATAATACTAATGACAGTAGTAATAAATAAAAGATGGATATCTAGGGATGTACAACTAGATGTGGATAGTATAGAACCCTGGCTCCTTTTTAGTGGTTTTTTTGAGTTATCTACCTGAACTCAATGAATAGCTAAGAAATCCTCATGGATTTTTATATATAGATGTTATATTATGAAGAAGAGAATTGAAGATGCAGTCATAAGCATATCTACACTAGTTTAGAGTTTAGTTGTGTGCTAGTGGAAATGTGTTGAATACTGAGATTGAGAACAATTTATTCTCATGCACTCAAAAGGGTCCTTTGATTCCCACAGAGCTGATTTAACATTTTCTAAGCTAAATTTATTTGAAAAATGTTAACCTGAGTTCATGAAGAGAAAGAAATCTTTTTGTGTGTTTGGGACTACAAAGACAGGCAAATGTCTATATGAGGAGCAAAATCACTTTTTGTGTTGGTGTTTCTTTTTCTCATGTGTTTTCCTCACTCACTTCCCCTGCCGCCCATGCTATGCCCCAAACCAGAAATACAACTATAGGTCAGATGGTTGCCAGGTATTCAAGAGATAGCAGCTTAAGACCAGATGCTGGTGGCTCACATTTGTAATCCTAGCTATTTAGGAGGTTGAAATCTGAGCATCTTGGTTTGATGCCAGTTGGGCAAGGCAAATCAGACAAATCTAATGACCCTTATCTCCATTTAACTAGATAAAAGCCATTAGTGGAGATGTGGCTCAAGTGGCAGATGGATTGCCTTGAGTGAAAAAGTCAAGCTAGAGTGTATGATCCTTAGTTCAAGCCCCATACAAATACAAGGTTGGTTGAACACTGAGAGCCTGGGATAGATGAAAGGTGGTTGCTACTGTCAGGCAGCACAGTTGAATGAACCATTAACCATTCCTGAGGAATGAAGGGAAGTTTCTTCCAAGAGTGACATTCCACTGGTCCTTTAAAAGAGAAGTGGGAATAGAGCCACAATGGAGCAGCATGGGGTAGAGGGTGATACTAATGGTATATTAGGCATAAAACCCACAGGCAAGGTGAGGGGGCCTGAATATTGGCATACTGCTGAGTAATTGTGGATTGTTTATTAGAGAAACAGGTAAGGCTAGCACTGCCAACCAGAGTTGTTCATGAATAGCTTGTGAAGGAGGGACATTTAAGGCCTGTTAGAAAGAATTGGGTCTTAGAGGTTGAACAATGTGAGTTCAAATAGTCCCTCTTAGCCACGCGCTGCTGGTTCACGCCTGTAATTCTAGCTACTCAGGAGACTGAGATCTGAGGATCGTGGTTCAAAGCCAGCCCAGGCAGGAAAGTCCATGAAATTCTTATCTCCAATAAACCATCAGAAAACCAGAAGTGGCACTGTAGCTCAAGTGGTAGAGCACTCGCTCACCTTGAGCTGAAGAGCTGAGGGACAGCACTCAGGCCCAGAGTTCAAGCCCCACGACTGACAAATAAACAAAACAAAACAAAAAACAAATAAATAATCCCTCCTAGCATTTTGACAAGTTACCACAACTTTGTGGTTCTCGATTTCTTTAAACTATACATCAAAATGGTAACATACTTTGTTGGAACATGGGGTAATTTCCTGACACTGTGTGTGCATGCAATCCTAAATGTTTACTTCCCTTGATACTCCCTCCTTTTAGTGCAAAGCACTCATTGTTCATTCTGCATGCAGAAAGGAGTAAATGAGGACCCTGACTGCTTCAGTTCTTTGTTTATTCTTTAAATACTCTCAGTTGGGTTCCATGGCTCACACCTGTAATACTAGTTATTCATGAGACCGAGAGGTAGAAGATCATGCCTGGAAGAAATCCCAGGAAGAGAAGTCCAAAAGACCCCCATCTCCAAAACAACCAGCAAAACCTGAGGTTGGAGGTGCATCACAAGTGGTAGAAGGTAAGCAGCACCAGTGCAATGCTCTTGAGTTCTCACCCTGGAACAGGTAACCACAACAAGAATCACTCTCAGGAACGACGACTTCCACTGGAGGAGACAGAAGACCAGGAGCCTGGAAAGTTTATTGCAATATTCTAGAGAAGAAATAAAGGCTTGGATCAGGGTCACAGTGGTAGAGATAGCAAGAAAGATAAAGAATCCAGACATATTAGAATTCATGACAAAGTGGAAATCTATGAGGGCACCAGAGGAAGAGGAATGATGTAATTATTCTACAGGAATAAACCCAGGAACTACCCAGAGCAATCATCCACATTCATTTTGGAGTTTCCAGATACTTACTGCACACCAGCAGCACTTTAGAAAGCCCCGGAAGGCTGACTTTGAGGAATATGCCCAGAGGTAAAGGCTAGTTTACTCTCTAGAGGCCCTATTCCTGATATATCATCATTGATTACTTTTGCTGCAAATCATGTTTGCAAAGAGCAGTATAATCATTTTTATTAATTTTCCTCTACCAAAAGACAGCAGGCTAGATTGCCCAGCATCATCAGGAAACCTGGGACTAACCCCCTGGAGTCTGAGTTCAACCAACTCAACCTCTTCTCTATTACATAGGCTTTATTGAAGCAAGTACTGTAAAGCCTTACTTAATTAAAATCAAGAAAACAAGCTATATGACAGGGCTTGTACAGCTGCGATGTTCAAAGAAATAAAAAATAGCAGTCCTTTATTTCTGGACTGGTCATAGCTATAAAAAGAGAGATACAGTCTTACATCTTGGAGCAGAATGTAGATTTTGACAACCAAGGAGCTGGCTAGTGACTGGGATGCACAAACAGATTCATGCTGGCTTAGAGAAGTCAAATGTAGAATTCATTATGGACAGGTATTACCTCACAGGCACTCCGAACCGTACAATGTAGACACTCAATTGGATCTTCATCTTACCACTTTGGCGGTGTCATCAGTAGTGTCAATTTACGTACAAAGAAAACGGAAGCTAGTGAGATTAATCAACTCAAATGGCAAAGTTAATCCGATGTCTGGCTCTAAATTACATTCCCTCTTTAAAAAAAATTTTTTTGTAAAGGTGATGAATAGGGGGGTTATAGTTACATACGTAGGGAAATGAGTACATTTCTTTCTAGAAATGTTACCCCCCACCCTCATTTTCTCCCACTTGCCACTCCCTACTCCCCTCCCCTCATGTCACTGCCCAGTGTAGGAAAGCCAGATCCCCAATCTTGCTGTGATTTAAGTATGCACTGTGGACTATCAGGTCCTCATGATGAGTGGCAGACATGGATCATTAGGACACAGGGATCATGGCCCTGATGCAATTCAATATGACCTGAACAATGTTGACAAACTCCTGTGATTGGTACAAGGAAGTGATCAACCATGCAGGGACAGAAGCTCACCAGGAGCTCTCCTCTAGAATTATGCAATAAGCAATATTACAAAAATAGGCAAAACCTGGTCTCTTCTCCTGTCTCATTCCAAAGTAAGCCATCTTTCATATTAGAGTGAGAAGGTAAAGTAGTTTGTTCTGATTTGCTTTTTTGTGTTTGCCAGTTCCAGGTTTTGAATTGGCCCTTTGCCACTCAAGCCACATTCTGCAAGCCTGTCTTTTTTGTTTCGTTGTGTGTTTTGTGTGTGTGTTTTGAGTGGACCTCTAGAGTTTGAACTTAGCTCCTCATTGTCTCACTTGGAGATTTTGCCCAAGGCTGGTACTGTACTACTTTAGCCAGACCTCCACTCCTGGATTTTTGCTGGTTAATTAGAGTTAAGACTGTGTCAGATTTCTCTGTCCATGTTGTCTTCAAAGCTCAACCCTCAGATCTCAGCCTCCCAAGTAACTGAAATTACAGCTATGAGCCACGGACACCAGCTGAAAGTGATTTAAAACAATAATAAACAATAACATGCTGTTACTTCTTAGTTTCATGATTCTCATTTGCTTTGTTATAAAGTTCCTAAAATCTAAAAATGGATTACTTCTAGTATCTGAACTAAACTCTCAGGGAGTCTTTGTAGGCTGGGTATTTCCCAACCCCAGTAGAACATCCTTCTCCATAGTAACAAAGAAAAGGTGAGAAGCCTAATTGACTTCTAAGACATTTCACTCCTGATTACATTATGATCTTAAAACTAATGATAACAGAATCACAGTAGTTCCAGAATATTGGTAAGCAGAGTCAGTAGGTGCCCAGCATTAATTGGGCATCCATCAGATCAAGTACTCCTGGCAACTTCTGTTGCTTATTGAATTAATTGAAATGATTAAAATTCAGATCGCTGGAAGACACAATATTTTTTCCGCCAAGCCAGGAAGTAACCACTTTCTTTTGAGCTGTGCCACACTTAGGGACCAAAAACTCAATGGAAAAAAGCCCTGAGAACTAGGTTCAACATACTGTGTCTCCAAATTCACTATAAGGACTAACAGAAAGAATAAGGGTCACAGGCCCTTTTCAGTTCTCAACTATAAGCTAAGGGATTTTTTTTCTTAATTTTCCTGCAGGTTTTCCCCATCTAGTTTTTCGTGATCATTTCTGGGTTGTTTTTCTCTAGCTACTAACTTGATGCACATTCCTAATTGGCTTCTGAAACAGTCATGGTCCCATCATGCCAGAAAGGGGAAATGGGGAAAGGCTTGGATTATGATGATACTTGTAGGTGTTTTATGGAGACATAAGAGAGTATAGGTGGCAGTGATCAGTCTTTGGGGGTCAGTTCTTGCATGAAAAGCTTTTGACCCCATCTTTTCCTTCCAGTTAACACAAAATGAGCCAGAAATCATTTTGTGAAAAAAGACATTAGACAAATGCAGGGGATGCAGAAATGATGGTCTAAGAAGAACAGGGTAGAGGTCAAGGAAACTTGAGTCTGTGTGGGTGGTCTGGGCCAGCTGCCATCCTCAGAACAGGAAGAGTGTCTCCCCAGTAAGCAGTTTATGGAGCTGCTAATTGCCCATTTCTATGTATGTATCCGGCTTATGCAAGGGTACCACTGTCCAGGGAGAAAACCAAAGAGCTGAAGATGGATTTCGGAAGGCACAATAGATCCATAAAAGTAGATGAATAAATAAAGACATTAACTTTTAATGTAAATAGGACTGAAGCATTCTTATTACCTTATTTCTTGACGATAGAAGAGGAATTCCTTCTGCCAATTTGAACAACTTTGAAGTATATTTGAGAGCACTTGGAAAAAAGAAAAAGGATCTAAGCACCAGCGAATATGTGCTTAGAGGTACCAAGGGTAATGCAGAAGTGCTCCCAGAACTGAGAAGTATGGAGCAAATAGCTGGGACTAAAGGAGAGATGCAAAGAAGAGGTTCGCTGCAAACTGTAGCCTTTTCTCCCTCTATTCATTCATCCACTTTGTCAACACAGACTGAGACCCTCCTTTGTGTCTGGTATTAATTGTGCAGCCCTAGAAAACCCTGGTTTTGCTGTGTCACTGAGCTCATGTCCTAACATGAGGATACAAAGCATTGATTGAAGGTCACTTAAGGGCATTAATTAAGGCTGAATGTCCAAGGGAAAAAATTTTCAACCTTCCAGGTTGTAGCTAAGAAACAAAGAAGTCTACTGGTTAGTAGAAATTTTTCTTAAAATTTCTAAAAGTTGTACAGAGCCTAAAGTTTCCTGTCATGATTGATTGTAGGTAATTCTGTTTGCATTACCTCTAATCCATTAAATATTTCTGATTTCTGTAAGAGATATTGTACTTAGTACTAGGTATTAGTACTAGATATTAGTACTAGGGCTTGAATTTAGGGCTCACACTCTTGTTTGGCTTTTTCATTCAAGGTTGGCACTCTAATACTAAAGCCATTTCCAATTTTTTGCTGGTTAATTGGCGATAAAGATTTATACACACATTCCTGCTGGGGCTGTCCTTGAACCAAGATCCTCAGATCTCAGTCTTCTGAGTTAGCTAAAACTCAGATGTGAGCCACCAATGCATAGCTTGCACTTATTTTCTAGAAAGAATAATATTTAAACTCAGAGAATCTCATTATCTTACCAAAGACCCACAACTGATGTGACTGAGTTCTAATTTTTTAATATTTTTACTTTAGACTGCTTGGCTATGCTTTTAAAAATTCTTTCTATCCAACATTCTATTCATTCTTCAGGCCAAGGATAGATTAATATTTCCTCACCACCTTCAAAGTGTCCTTTGGAATGAATGAATTCCAAGTTCTTTAGCTCACAATGTGAAGTTCCACAGCCTCTGGTTCTATGCTTGCACTTGGTCCTACAGCATGTCAGTGCTTTATTATGTCCTCCACATCAATTAAACCAAGCTACTTGTCATGTCTGAAAACTTTGTTAATTTCCTCACATCCATATTAATTAAAAAGGCTGTTGTTTCTGATTAAATGTGGGAGGCATAGAAGAGAAAGGTGACAACGTTGATTCAGCGTTTTCAAGGCTGAGTGATTTAGAATGTCAGAGCCATCAAACAAAACACAGAGCCATGAGGAAGGGTGGTTAGCAGGAAAATGTGGACAGTTTTGATGTCTTGTTTGAACTGATGGTAGAATATTTTGGAGAACAGCCTGGCCTCCAGTTAAAAATGGACCAATGTTCAGAAAAGAGCTGGAGCTACAGCTGGGAAGTAATCCAAGGGAATGGACATAGTTGCAGATAGGAATGAAGGAAATGGTTCAAGAAATGAACGTGGACAAGGAAAGACTGGAAACCCTTAGATTAAATCTTCAGGGGAATTCTAAGGCTGTACTGTTGAAAGTGAATGGATCAATGAAGGAAAATGAGAGAAAAACAAAGTAAAAGCAACTTTCAGCTAGGCGCCAATGGCTTTCACCAGTAATCCTAGCTTCTCTGGAGGCTGAGATTTGAGGATCAGGGTTTGAAGCCAGCCAGGGCAGGAAAATCTGTGAGACTCTTATCTCTAACTACCCACCAAAAGGTCAGAAATGGAGCTTTGGCTCATGTGGCAGAACCATGACCAAAAAAGCTCAGGGACAGTGCCCAGGCCCTAAGTTCAAGGCCCAATACTCATAAACATGCACATATATGTGTGTGAGTGCACGCACGCGCGCACACACACACACACACACACACACACACACACACACACACACACACACTCAAAGCAGAAAACCAACCAACAAAAATATAGCTTCATTCTTATATTTTTCTCAGGAAAATAAATTACAAAAAATAATAGAATAATCTGGTTCTCAAAGACTCTTCAACAAAGGATGAACAAATGGAGCAATGGTATTCACTAGACACTGTTGAAAATGAGCCACACAACTGTGGGTGGAGATAGAAGGGAAAAACTGGGAGAGAGCAAGGGAAGGGGTGACATTGTTCAAAAAGGACTGACTTATGTAACTTAGACCCTCTCTGTAATAACATTTTTTTTTAAAGACCCTTCAACTGCTCTGTTAGATTTTTCACTTTTGTTTGAGGATTAAACTCAGGTCCTTCTGTTTTCTAGGTAGGCACTTTAATCACATGACAACATGTCTCATTTCTGTTAGCTTTCGTGTGTTTTTCAGATTGGGATTCCCAGCTTTTCCAGGTTGATCTTGAACTATGATCCTCCTAATTCAGCGTCTTGATTAGCTACGATTTCAAGTATGCATCACCATGTCTTGTCTGCTCTTTTATTTTTAAGGGACTTTCCTAAACTGTTAAGGAGAACAGCACAGAAGGATTTGGAGCTAGGTCCAGAATAAGAGAACATTGCTATGTCTGGGGTATAAGATACGATTGTGTTAACTTGGGAGGCATGATCAAATAAAAAGATAATAAAAGTGAGATATATGGGAAGACCTTCAAGCATCTCAGTATTACTGGAATACAACATCTGTGGCATGAACAAGACTAGAGAAAAAAAAAGAAAGGCCATTATAACACCCTGCTAAGGTTTGATGTTATCAGAAAATCATGGGAAGGCTTTAAGCTGGGCCATTTATATAGGATAGATCACATGTGAAAAATGCTTCTGTGGCAGAGGGAGGATAAATTGGAGAATCTAAAATCAGAGAGATCACTCAGGAAGCTGCTATCATTGTCCAGGCAAGGGATGATAACGGTTCGGATTAGAGAAGTGCAGGTGGAAATATAAAAGAGTGTATGGATTCAAACAGTGTTTGGGGAGACAGAAATTACTTGAAATAGTGATTCACAGGTGGTGGGGAGGAGAGCAAAGAGCCAATGGAATTAAGTGACTGAGGGGATTATAGCAACAGAGACCAAATGAGAACAAGAACGGCAGGTGATTGGCTCAAAGGGAAAGGATACTTAGGATCCGCTTGTATTGGTTGAGTTGGAGATTTCCAACATTCTGTAAGGCATAGATGGCACCATGCAACTATACAGATGTGTATGTATTGGGAAGTCTGAGTTAGACCCATAGACTTAGGAAGGCTACTGATGTCCACATACCCCTTCGTTTCTGGGGCAATGAGGATGAGCCAACAAGAAAGGAAAGAGAGAAGAAGCCATTGGAAAAGACTCAATGTTGTACAAATTGCATTGATGTGAGAAGACCACAGATTCCAAGGAGAGGACACCAATCCTAAAGATGAGTTCAAATGAGCTGCATTAAAAATTCAAACATCAGCCTTTTGTCTTTCTTTTTCTCTCCTTCCTTCCTTCTTTCTCTCCCACTTTCCTTCCTTCCTTCCTCCCTCCCTTCCTCCTTTCCTCCTTTCTTTCTTTGTTTTTCTATTTTTTTTCTAGTACTGGGGCTTGAATTCAGGGATTTGTGCTCTTGATTCAAGGTTGGCACTCTACCATTTGATCCAAATCTACACTTTAGCTAGTTTATTGAATATACAAGTTGCATAGACTTTTCTGCCAGGCTGGCTTTGAACCACAATTCTCAGATTTTAGTCAGCTAGGATTACAAGTGTAAGCTACAAGCGTCTAGCACCTGAGTGATTCTAAGTGCATACTCTGTCCATACTCTAAAGTCTGGCCACATGGTTTTCCTTGTCATCCTTTTGAATGTATTTCTAGATGCTGGTAACATCAAGGTTGCTTAAAATATCTTTAGAAACAGATTAATTTAGGAGGGACACAAGTGGAGGGATCTTGAGAATGGCTTAAAAATCAGATATAGGGGATCTCACAGAATAAGAAAGAGGGCAGTGCCAAGCTGTCTTGTGGCAATTGTTGGTCAATATTACTCAGCAGGTGTGAGAGAAGTAAGCTCTTGTTTTCTGCACACATTTTATTGTAGTTGTAGTGTCCAGTCTGGTATTACACTTGCTGCATTACATTAACTCATGACACCAAGCTATTTCTAGAATTTCAAAGGGGAAGAATTAAACAACTCCTTTATGGGAGGTATGGTGCAAAACCTATAGGTTTGAGCTGAGCTTCTCTTATTATTTCTTTGAAAACAACACATCTGATAGGTGAGAATATATGGGAGAGATGGTAATTGCCTTTCTGCTGGAGTTACATTTTCCTCCTCCTCCCTTTCTCCTCCAATATTAATTATCAGGACTAAAAATAGTCTATTGTGGGATCTGTGAAGCTCCAGAGGATTCTGATGTCTGCGCAAGAGGCTCTGCTGGGATGCATATTTCTGTGGAGCTCACTGTCTGCTGTTTGTGGATTCTGTAAACACTTGCATAGAGAAACCTCAAGTGTCTGTCTCTCACACCAGCTGCAAGTGTCAGCCTGTGAGAACACTGTCTTTCTGAGCAGACATGACTCATCATGCCTGGAGAGCATAGAGAATACATGGGATAAGTATCACCTTAAGACTTAATGGCAATAGGAAAAGACGGGTACAATGACATACAGTTTGCCGTATCATACAATCAAAATACAGTGGATCTGATGATCTCTTCTCATCTATTTGTATTGTGTGGTTTCTTTATTTAGTTAATCCCACAGACCATGAATGCTCCTCCCACCTAACCTCTGATGAGACTTAAAATTAGGAAAAGAAAAACCACTGAGTTACTTGCATCCATGCTCAGGTGAGGTGGAGTTGGGTAGCCACCGGGAAGGTGTTCATGAACCAACAACACATGTCACGTAAAGTTAGAGAACAAGACTTTCCATTAAACTTCTTCCCCAAAATACAACCACTACCATTGAGCAAGTCTGTCTGTACCTAAACTTTACTTTTACCAGTTGCTCTTTCCTTTTCTTTTTGGATAGATGGTGATTTTTGATAAGATATTATAGGAAGTGGGGGAGGGAGGGCGACTCAATGGTCACCTTTTCTAACCAAGGCAGGTGTTTTGAGAAGTGGGTGTATTTCTTTTATTTTGTCTTTTTTTTTAAGTAGCCCAAGCAAATTTATTTGAAAGTGAAAGGAAGACAACAAAACAGATTCTCTGTAGAAAGGGGACCCCAGAGCTGAGAGCCCAAAGTGAACGTATCTCTAAGAAAACTAAAATTGGTTACTTTTTGTAACTTGGAAGGTCTAGAAAATACTGCAATGTGTAGTTACATAGCTAAAGAGGATTTCCCATGAGAGTTTTGGTGGCTTCAATGTGGGGACCTGTGTATTGACACAGAGCAGAGTGAGGGCAGCAGAGACCCCCAGGCAGGTGAGCATCTATCTTTGAGAAGGCAGAGGTCAGAAAGTAAAGCCCACTTCTGATCAAAAGGAACTACTTCACAACTCTGCTCATAGGGTCCTTTCAAACATGGTCATTGACACTTCCTTTTCCTCCCTCCCTCCCTCCCTCCTTCCCTCCCCTCCTTCCTTCCTTCCTTCCTTTCTCTCTCTTTGTCTCTCTGTCTCTCTTTGTCTCTCTGTCTCTCTCTGTTATTTCTTTCCTTATTTCTTTCTTTCCTTCCTTCTTTCCTTCCTTCTTTCTTTCTTTTTTCTTTCTTCTTTCTTTCTTTCTTTCTTTCTTTCTTTCTTTCTTTCTTTCTTTCTTTCTTTCTTTCTTTCTTTCTTTCTTTCTTTCTTTCTTTCTTTCTTTCTTTCTTTCTTTCTTTCTTTCACTCTGGCACTGTCCCTACACTCAAGGTTAGCACTCTACCATGTTGAACCGCAGCTCCACTTCCAGTTTTCTGGTGGTTTATTGGAGATTAGAGTCTCATGGACTTTCCTGCCCAGGCTGGCTTTGAACTATGACCCCAAGATCTCAGCCTCCTGAGTACCTAAGATTACAAGTGTGAGCCACTGGGTCCGGGCTTAATTTTTCTTTTCTCTGTTGTTGCTGCTGTGTGTGTGTGTGTGTGTGTGTGTGTGTGTGTGTGTGTGTGTGTGTGTGTTTGTGTGTGTGTGTGTGTGTGTGTGCAGGCTTGTGCCAGTCCTAAAGCTGGAACTCAAGAAGGTGTGGGCACAGTCACTGAGCTTTGTTGCTCAAGGCTAGAATTCTACCACTTGAGCCACAGCTTCACTTGTGACTTTGTAGTGATTAATTGGAAAGAAGAGTCTCACCAACTTTCCTGCCCAGACTGTCTTCAAACTCTGAACTTCAAATTTCAGCTCCTGAATATCTAGGATTAATGGTGTGAGCTACTGGTGTTTGGCTTTACTTTTGTTTTAACATTTAATCCAATGAAATTGTTTCACAATCAGCTCTCTGTTCAACTTTCAAGATACTCCTTAATGAATTTCATTTATAAACATTGATTGAATATAAATTCTTTAATTTAATAATGATTTAACTGACTTAAGTGCTTTGATGTTTATATGCATTATATTCTGACAGTGGAAAAACAAATTCAATTAAAGTTAACTCTTAGATGCAACAGCTATTTACTGAATACCTACTAAGTACAAAACAATGATACAAGTTATTGTGTCTTATCAAGTATAAAATACACTTTGAATTTATCTGATAGAGGAGAAAACAATATCCTTGTTATTTATCTCTTCTCCTAATTTCTAATTTAATAGTACATGAATTGTTTTCTTTGAGTTAAAAATAGATTCTAGTCTCAAAATTATTTTCTTGTTTCTATACATTATATCTCAGGGTTGCTGACACTTCTGTGTTGTACATGGGAATATAAAATGCACTTTATTTTTAGCCCAAGAAAACATAATTTGGAAGATAAATTTGCTGGAAAAAAATCATCCTATACCCCAATTCAAACAAAATTGATAACAGCCTCTCCTTATGTCAAGGAATAGGAAAGACCTCCACATGGAGATGCTGCAAAGGCTTTCCGTATGAGCTACCCTTTCATGTTTAGGCTTATGTGAGGACGACTTTCTGCCTAGTAGGACTGCATAGCATCTCTAGACTTCCCATTTCAACGAAAGGATGCCCTAAAGCATTTGCTAAAGCACATCATCCCCCACCCTCGCATATCCCATAATTGCCTCTTCTGGTCATTCGGCCTTGGGTCAGATGCTTTCTTAATGAAGAACATCATTCATCTTTGTTTCCTGGTTCTTCCAGTTTTCCTAGACCTTGTAGCACACCTGTATTCAGTCCATAAAGCTCAGGCGATTGCAGGAGCAGTGGAACAGAGCAGTTCAGAAGTAAATCTGAGCACTGAGCCTATGAGCTCCAAACCCTTCAGACCTTTTCCTGTACACTGGCTTTGACTAGGGCAAGTCTCCCTTGATTTGTTCTGCTGTATCTGGAGAGCTCTAATACATTTCATTTGAAGCCAGAAAGGATCATGCAGCTATAAACCTTTGATTGAGATTATCTATGGCTAATCCAGGCAGTAATCCCAACCACTCCATACTCCATGCAGGGTTATGTTGTGGCTCAGTTTTATTTTGTACAGTTAGAAGAGACAAACTAGACCAATATGTTGTTGTATAGGGACATATGGTAGTAACATAAAGTTTTATAAAGATTAGTGAAGAAACCATATGTAAAATATGATTCCACTAGTAAAGTAAAAACAATAGGCTCTTTAATTACTGCTAAGTGTAAGCAATGTGAGATTCTGAGTTGACCTTTTGAGAACACAACCGTTGCAGCCCACCAAAGCTTATGAGGAAAATGGAAGTGGAATATGAGCTTGGTACTGTGGGTTTTACTGTTGGTCAGACACCTAGGGTTTGTAATTGTGTTAGGTCTCTTTTCTCCCTTCTTTGTTTCCTTTTCACTTCCTTTTTCTTTCCATTTCCCTATTTTCCCTACCCTACCCCTCCACTTTCTTCCTTTCCCTTTCCTTCCCTTCCCATTCCCTTCCTTTCTATTCCTTCTTAATTTTTCACCCCTTTCCCCTTTTCTACTATTTTTCTTCTCATTGAGAAAGGGTCTTGCTAATGCAGCCTCGAATGCCTCATTCTCCTGATTCAGCCTGTTGAGTGCTCGAATTACAAGTGTGCACCACTACACACTACACACAGTCTTTTAAATAAAAGAATAAATCTGTTAACTAGTAATAAAATGGATCACAAAACTCGTAAAGCCCTCTTCCCTAAAACTCAGGAATGGGGTTTCAGATTTAACTCAGTGGAAGAGCACTTGCCTGGCAAGTACAAGGTCTTGAGTTTGCTCCTCAGCACAGGAAACAAACAAAATAAAACAACTCAGGACGGAGCTGGAGGGAAAAAAAATCAAAGAAAAGCTAATTTACATTGGATTTAAAAAAAAAAAAACTTCAAAATGGTTGGATTTCATACTAGTGGGGGAAAAGAAGAAAAACGCATACTTGAAAATGTAACACAACTCTTGACCAAACTATTGAAGAAAGAATATTAAATGACTCAAATTTCAATTTAGAGGGGACAGTCAATCAGTGAGTTATTTGTATTAAATTCAGAGGCAAATCATCCTCATAGCACATCTCTTTATGATCTCTCTAAGAAACAAATTATAGTGCAAATGTATTTTTTGGCACACCAAACATTATATACCAACTTATTTCTGATTAATATTACAATGTGTTGATGAAATTTTCTAAGCATTGCTTAGAGATTAATAAGGGTATTTTTTTCTTAACTGAAATATGTTGATACTTGTTTTTGTGTTGACCATTACTTACACATTCAATTCTGTGTTTGTAGGGACAGTGTGCTGGGAAGTTGTTTTAATAGTCAGAAATATTGTCTGCATGGCTTCTGTACCTCACTTTTCCCTTTATTTAATTTTATTCTAGTTTGATAATAACACATTTGGGGTTTATTTTGTTCCAGACAGCATGCAATGACAAAGAGATCATTTGTGTGTATGCATGATGCTATGGATTGAACCCAGGTTCTTGCATATGCTAAGGAAAGTGCTCTAACTCTTAAGTCAGAAATAATTTTTTGTATGTGTGAGTACTGGGGATTAAAGCGAGGACCTCATTTGGCTTTTAGCTCAAGGCTAGCTCTTGAACAACAATAACAACAACAACAACCAAAACAAAAAACAGCTTTGATGATAGTTAATTGGAGATAGGGTCTTATGAACTTTTCTGCCTTGCCTGGCTCCAAACTGTAGTAGTCAGATCTCAGACTCCTGGGTAAGGTGTATTATAGGCATGATGCACCAGAGTCCAGCTCTGAACCAGAGATATTTTTTGTCTGTCATGGAGCTTGAACTCTGGGCCTGGGCACTGTCCCTGAGCTCTTCAACTCAAGGCAAGCACTCTACCACTTGAGCCACATTGCCACTTCCGGTTTTCTGGTGGTTAACTGGAGATAAGAGTCTCATGGCCTTTCCTGCCTGGGCTGGCTTTGAACCATGATTCTCAGATCTCAGCTTCCTGAGTAGCTAGGATTATAGGCATGAGCCACCAGCGCCTGGCAAAACCAGAGATATTTTTTAAAAGGTTTGTCTAACATCCAAATATTGGTAATGTCGGAGGTAAAATAGACCTGCATATGAAAACCTGCAATGAAGCTTGATAGGTGTTAAAAATGAGGCTGGAGTACAATGACAGGAGGATAGAAGGAAATCAGACTGCAAAGTCCATGCTGGTAAAGCCTGGGTTGAGTCTTTTTTGCTTTTGCATCCTCAAGGTTGTTGTAGCTTGGGTGTGAATGTCCCCCATGGGCCCTTGGATTAAAGGCCTAATCTCTCTGCTGCCACACTGAGAGGAGGTAGAGCCTGTAAGAAGTGGGGCCTAGTGTGAGCCTTAGGCCCCTGAGGAGGATGTGCCCCTGGGGCTCAGGACACCGAGCACTTCCTGTTTTTCTCTTGCTTCCTGGGCAGCAGGTAGAAGATTTGGTGTATCATATGTTCCCACCACAATGTGTTGCCTTCCTCAGGACTAAAGCAATGGGACTAATCTCTAATCCATCAGAGATCAGAAATTCTGAAACCAGGAGCCTAAAGAAATCTTTTGTCTTTATAAGTTAATGATCTTAGGTACTTTGTTATAAGGTTGGGAAGCTGGCTGACATAAAGCCACTATCACATCCCAGTGCCTTGTGCCTGGAGGCTGTGTAATAATCATTAGCTGAAGGAGAGAGTGATTGAAGCTGTTAAGGAAGAGGGAGTTGTTACAGCAAGCTTCATGGAGGATAACAACCTTTGAGCTTGGTCTGCAGAGAAGAGGGAAAAAATATAAAAGTGATAAAGGAACAACTGCCTATTCAAGTGAGATCTGAGCACAGTAAGGCAGGCTCAGACCAAGTATGTGAAATAAAATGGCATGACAATCAAATGCATGTATGGACTATGTCCAATCTACATCCACACATACACACTCCTACTCCTACACATATACATGCCAACATATCCACAATATGGTTACCACATATACACATGCACACATTCATATATAAATGTTTTATGATTTCATTTCCAATGCTCTATACACATTTAGTGCATGCTGTCTATAGAAAGGCAATTAAACATCCTTATAGCCTTGAGTTCTGCAGGGCAATGTGGTCAGACCTTGCTTCTCATTCTCTCTGCTGACAATATTTACCAACATTATGGTCATAAAGATATACATAAACCTCCTGCTTTACAGGCCTTGCTGCTAATCATTTATTTCTATAGTAATTCAACACTTACCACAAAACCTTTTAGAGGCTCAAATCCCTCCCTTCTCTTTGTCTCGGTTTTCAAAAAGTTGGGGGCTATTCCATAGCTTGTTAGCAGGAAGAAATCAAGAATAAAAGGGTGGTAGAGTCTCCTGAGTCATCATAGAGCAAACAGGTATAAGCCAGCCATATTTTAAATGCTTTTAGAAAGAGGTTAAATATAGTCTCTTCCAAATGTCTTTATGTTATCCTTTTTCATTTCTGCTTTATTCATATTCAACAATAAGAAAATGTAGCTCCATTATTTAATAACTTTGTATATGGCATGTTATGAAAGGGAATAGTAATAATAAGTTGAAATCAAGCTGTTTTAAAGCTAGTGTGGCTGGGAAGGATGCTAGAAGAATAGAGAAAATAATAGTGTAGACCTCATGGACTAAGTGGCATATTGGTTCCTTCTTTGATTTGATATATTATCAAACTCTTTGAGAAGACATGCTTTGTGTTCTATATTTAACTGAGGGATGGTGCCTCATAAATACTACACACTGTCTACATAGATTCTGTAATAAAGTGGAGGCATAGATAGTGAAGAGATGTAGAACTATTGGAATTTCAAGTGACTCAAGTACGTATGGTGTAGACACCCATGTGAGCAAAAATATCAGCTCTGCTACCTGGGAGGAAGGATTACAGACTCCAGAATCCTCTTACACCATCTAGTCCATTTGCAGCACAGCAGTTTCGATGGGAAGCCAATTCCTATGGATCTATTTTGCTCAATTTTTTAAAACAAAGGCCATTTTCACATAGTCTGAGAAATTCAATCACATGTTTAGGATTTAGAATGGAAGGAGATTATTACTCTCAAGCCTGGGAGCCCTGTTCATTCCGAATCATAATTGCTAACCACATAAACAAAATATATTCCATCCTTCCTCATCTACACAATGTCCTTCAAACATGAGATATCTCCCTAGAAATCAAACATGAGGTATCCCTTGATGGAATAGATGCTTAGAGTTTTTGACTCAGGACTATGTATAGGTGAATACGAAAGACTTCTTTATGCTTTTTACATTGCTTTACTTACTGATCTCATCACGAATGATGAAATGATTTGCCTTCATAGAATAACTTTTTGTTTTGTTTTGTTTGCTTGTTTTGTCAGTCATGAGGCCTGAACTCTGGTCCTGGATGCTGTCCCTAAGCTCTTCAGCTCAAGGCTAGCACTCTACCACTTGAGCCACAGCACCACTTCCGGCTTTCTAGTGGTTTATTAGAGATAAGAGTCTCACAGACTTTGCTGCCCAAGCTGGCTTTGAATTTCAATCCTCAGATCTCAGCCTCTTGAGTTGCTAAGATTATAGGCATAAGCCACTAGCACCTGGCTTTTGCTTTGTTTTGTCTCTAAAGCTCTGAGATAGATCACCAAATGACAGTATTCATAAAAAGGAAACAAGAAATGGTGGAGAGACACCAAAATTGGAAGAGAGTCACATTCAGTCTTTTCAAAAGCATCTGGTTATTCTTGCAATTAATACTTTCTCTAGATATCATTTCATCGTTAGCACATCATCTTCCTTATCCTCACCACCAAATTTTATGGATTATATAACTGTGTCAGGCTCTGTGATGAATCCTTGCCATTCATTAGAGCATTCAATGTGCACCAAACTCCCATGGACATAAACTGAATATTGATGATGTATGTTTGAAAAATCCATCCTATGGGAAGTTGAATTGTCTGATTGTTTTCACACAGCTAACAGGTGGTTGTGACAATTATATCCAGATAGAATTGATTCAGAAGCCACTCCTCTCAACTACAATGGACCACCTACTCACTGGAATTGTAGCCAGATGCAATGGAGGGTAAATATCTGTTTGGAAAAGCTGCATTTGACCCATAGCCAAATCAAACTCAGGCATATGCTGTTCATGTGTCTTTGCTCATTTTGTGTTGCCATCACAGAACACCAATTGTGTAACTGATAGAAAACAGGAGTTTATTTCGCTCATGGTACCACTGGCTGGGAAGACTAAGCAAGAGCAAGGGGCCATATCTGGGGAGGGCCTTCTTGCTGTATGATAGTATGACAGAAGTCTTCAAATGAGCCAGAGAGCAAGAGATCAAACTCACATTCACATGCCCTTTATAGTTAGTGTCCCCCCATTTAGGATAGAGGAGTCCTCATGACAAGCAGTACCCCTTAGCGCCCACCTCCCAGAACTCTTGCACTGAGCATTATTTCCAACACATGGTTTTGGGTGGACATATTCAAACCACAGTACCACAACTTTTAACTGATCCATTCTTAACCAATTCCAGGGAGAAATATGAACACAGGCAAGGCATAGCTCATGAAAGTAAGCCAATTCAAAAACTTCTATGGCTGAGGCTTCTGCTCTATCTTATTGATGCCCAGAATCTTAGCAGCCTAAGTGCTGGTGTTAATTTCCTCCAAGACCTTTAAATGTCACGGAAGGAAATTTCTATTTTATTCTGGATCTACAGGTCCCAGTTCTTCGGGGCTTGGAGAGATCTCGGGAGGCTGTGAAATAAAAGCATGCCCTATGGCCTCTGAATTCCTTCACCTTTTCTAGAGTCTAGTTGATTGTCTACAGGCAGCAGAAATAGGTTTCCAGATGTTCAGAGTACTCATGCAATCGCAAAGCAGGGAGGAGGGGAAGGGAGAGTATCACGGTGCAGACAAGACTTCCAATACTTTAAAAATAATGCAGCACAAATCTCAAATCAGTGCCCCCCTTATCAACAGGAAAAAAAGTCTCAGTTTAGACAAAACCATAATTGAAATGACTGATAGTGATATTTTCCAATATTCACTCAAACAATTTCAAGGAACTTTAAAAAATTTGATTCAATTTTACATTATCCATCCATTCCTCCAAATAGAACAACTGCAATGAACTAGGATTTGGAAAATTTGAGAGTTAATGGATGTCATGTATTGCTTTGATGCTCTCTCTAAGGCCACATGGGATATATAGTGAGTGAATTATTGGACAAAACCAATGAGTCAATTTATTCTCTTATTTAACAAGTATCTATGAACTGCTTTGTAAAGGTTGTACACTTTTCTGAGAAGTAACAGAATGAAGGTTAAAGATACAGGCTTGTTCTCAAGGATGGGACTCAGTAGGAAAAAAGATGCAAAAAATGATTTATTAAAAATTATAATTGCTAGCTGGGAACCAGTAGCTCATGCCTGTCATCCTAGCTAATCAAAAGGCTCATATCTGGGGATCATAGTTCAAAGCCAGCTCAGGCAGCAAAGTCCATGAGACTTATCTCCAATTAATCACCAAAAAAAAAAAAAAAGAAAGAAAGAAAGAAAAGAAAAAAAAAAGCAGAAGTGGGATTGCGGCTCAAATGGTAAAGTACTACCCTTGAGCACAAAAGCCCTAGAGCCAGCACACATATACACACAAAAAATTGTAGATGTAAGGGATGGGTGAGAATATTGAAAAGCATGACCTTGAGCGAGATGCATTGTATTCATAAACCGCTTTTTTTAGTGGCAATACCTTTGTACAAATACTTAAAGAAAATTAAAAAAGGAAAGCAAAAAAATATTGTAACTACCATATGTACAATGGCTAGTGTGCACCATAGTTAGGAAATTTTTTAGGGTTTCTGTGTGTGTGTATGTGTGTGTGTGTGTGTGTGTGTGTGTGTGTGTGTGTGTGTGTGTGAGAGAGAGAGAGAGAGAGAGAGAGAGAGAGAGAGAGAGAGAGAGAGAGAGAGAATTTGTAGTAATGGGATCTAGGCAGTGGTAGAATCCTAGATCCAGCCTTTGATGTGCTTGAAAACATGGCAACAAAGCAAAAGTAAGATTGTGGCATGCACTACACTTTCCAGCATTGACTAGTTTCATTGTACAACTTTTCTGGATTTGGCAATCTAACTGGACATTCGTTCACCCCTCACAGCAACATGTTGTGAGCTAAGCCAGCCCATCTGTTTGGAAATCCACTATTTTCCTGTTCATAGTTATATGGTGCATTTTCCACATTTTATGTTCATTAGACTTTTGTGAAATGGATGTGGCACTTTTAACTAAACAAATAGCTTCCTGCACTAGAAATTCATATAGAAATCCTTACAAAATATTTTCTATTGAAATATGATTTTAATTTTTCAATTATGAAAGCAAATATCTCAATATGCTTCTAAATAGATATTATTATTCTATTGTCTCAATTTTTGTAGCCTATTTCCTTTTAATCTATGAATTTCTTGGGAGTATTTTCAGGATAGACTGTGATAAGATCCCTAAGTTAAACAACTTAGAAAATGCTCATTTTGGTTTGTGGTTACTAGGCCTGGTTGCTCCTGGGCCTTTGATTAGGCAAGCCCATCCTGAGATAGTGGAGGAAAGCTGGTAATGTCTGTGAAAGAAAAAAAACAGAGAACAAGACAAAGACACCCCAAAAACACACTCACCCTGACCTATATCCTCCAAGTAAGCCCTATCTCCTGAAGTTTCCATCTCATCCCTTTTCCCAGCATGTTATGAATCCACAGGCAATTAATCTATCTGAGTGGTCAGGGCCAATCACCTCCCTAAAGTCCCATCTCTAAACTAGACTGCACTGGGGACCAGCCTTTCAGCATATGAGTTTTAAAGATTCAAACTGTAACAGTATTTAATTTAAAACCTAACAATAACAACAACACAAGACAGTGGCAATATTCCCATGTCAGTGCTGAGACTGAAGTTGACCACTTGAAAATACACTTGGCAAGAGCAGGGAATGTGGCTTATTGATAGAATGCTTGCCAACATGCATGAAGCTCTGAGTTCAATTCCTAGTTACCACATAAACAACAACAACAACAACAGAAAATATTCTTGGCAAATCTATAAGTCGCCAATGTTACTTCACTATTATTTAACTTTCATTTACTTTAGTAATTATGATCTTAAATTTTTTTTGTTTTTGTTTGTTTGTTTTTGTCAGTCGTGGGGCTTGAACTCTGGGCCTGGGTGCTGTCCCTCAGCTCTTCAGTTCAAGGCTAGCACTCTACCACTTGAGCTACAGAGCCACTTCCGGTTTTCTGTGGTTTTATTGGAGATAAGAGTTTACGGACTTTCCTGCCCGGGCTGGCTTTGAACATCGATCCTCAGATCTCAGCCTCCTGAGTAGCTAGGATTTCAGGTGTGAGCCACCCGTGCCTAGCCTTAAATGTTTTTTAAATATATAGTCTAAAGCTAAAAATCTATGCAATCTTAAGGTAAAATAAACACACAATCCTTTCAATATATTTGCGAGCTCTATAGTTTTAAAAGGGGTGATAGTGTAGGTTCATAATTAAGAATAGCCTGGGATTCCCATTCTTTCTCTTTCTCTTGCTACTTGAATGGAATTAATAAAGTTTGTGAGTTTCTATAGCTTGCACAAGGAAAGTGACAGAAACCTACCTTTGTGACTATAATGGGGAAATCCAGACAACCAACATACTTACACACTGGATATACTGATTACGCTTTCAAGCCTACTTAAAATGTTCATCATTACGATCATATTTTCCCTTTAATACAATTGTCTTTCTTCTAAAATTGGTGTGCTATAGCTCCAAAACAAGGATCATTAATTAACCAATTAGTTGTTTTGACTGTTATTTAATTGATCTAGTTAGCTTTATTCAGAATCCTAGGAGTTGCCTGTATTTTCTTAACCAAACCCCAAGACACATGCTTCTAGTTTTGGCTGTCCCTCTAATCATTAATTCACATCCCACCCTTGTCTGCTGTGATAAGTCTTTCTCTCATGATCTACTGAGTTTCCTGGCTGGCCTCTCTTTCTCAATTCTCTATGGCCCAGACCCCTTAGCAGTACTGGGCATGACAGTAGGACCTCTGCTTTAAATATGAGCCAGACTACATTATTTTGAAGGTTAAATTCTTGAATGTCTTATTGTTCCATTTGAAATACAATAGACACTCCTTTCTATGGTGTGCAACACACTAAATCATCTCCCCTTACCTCCCTCTCCCACTTTGCTGATAAACACCAAATCAGGTGTTCCTGCTCCTCATTGAATCCCTCAAGCTCTTTCCCGCAGTGAAGCTGCCCTTCATTGCCTTGATGTTCTCCTGAAACCTTCCCATAGGATCCTCCCCAAAGCTGCATCCTTTTCCACATTTGCCTGGTTGATGGGACATACCTCCAGACACATCCTGCTCCTGGACACTGCCTACTTTCCAGATGCCCTATCACTCTCTAAAATGGTTGTCATTCTCTTCCTATGCTCTTTGTCCATCTCCAGGCTCCATTAATGTGTTATCTTCTTCAGGCACTGTTCTATTTATTGCCTTAAACCCTACTTGTATAACAGACTACATGATCAACACTATTAGATAAGTAAGCAAGCAAGCAAATGAATTGGTTTCTTTGTGCCTCCCACCTCCCAGACACACACAGGATTACAGAAACCATGCAGAATTACATTTCAGGTTTTGGTGGTACAATGTGCATTCTTTCCATTTTACAATGTTACAAACTGATATTCATTCTAGTAGAAGCCACACATCAGTTTTTGAATGTGTGTGTGGGGGAGTCTTTTTCTGGTAAGTAATACAAGGAGAGTAATCAAAATCATGGGCAGTAGCCATACAATCACAAGAAGAAATAACTGGTATACTACAGTTATGTTGCCAAGCTAGACACTCTGCTAAGTGAATTCTATGTATTTTCAACTTTCAACAGTTTCGACTCTTAACAAATTTATCAGGATGGAAGCTTACCATCACTTGGGGCCAACTAGTACTTCCTACAATTTGCAATGTAAGACTCTTGCTATGGGTAGATCACTCATGAGAACTCAGTCACTCAGGGAAGCATGGTTCTTTATGTGCACATGAGGGGGCTTGAAGTCTTTGCAAAGCTTAAGCCTGAACAATGACAAGTGCTTTGAGAATGTGGCCCTCAGCCCCTTACTTGTATGTCATGCAGCATGGCACACTGGATGCCTTTAATTCACCATTCCTTCCTCTGTGCCAGCCAGACTCCTTTTCTAATCCTACATTTGGACCATTCCCTAAGGAAATTGACTTTCTCCTAAAATTGGTATGTTGTAGCTCCCTTCCTTCCTTTCCCATTCCCTAAACCCCCACGGTTTAGCAATGTGCAGAACTCCCTGCCCCCTCAGGATACCTCCACATGCACACACATATGCTGATACACTCAAAGGAAACACACACTATTAAAGGCAGTTCATGGTTCCTGCCAGGTTTTGAAAATATCCCTTACTTAGACAAAGCATAGAGAAAAGCTTCTGTCTTACTTTAGCTTGATGAGTCGATATTGCTCCTCGTATAGCTTTCTATTTGGAAACAGCTCTGTTTATATAACATGCATTTTATGTATTTCTACACTCTCATTTTTTACCATTAAGGACACTTGCCTAGAAACAGAATCTGTATTTTCTTTCAAGTGTTCATCTCCTCGCTCTGCCTGCTCCCCACCTGAGTGTATCGCGCTTGATTACTATGCTGCAGAGCTGGGCACAACTTTATTCTGCACAACATCGTATCAATCTGTTTGCCCATCTATCTCCCGTCTTTATACACACCACAGACACATAAATGTCTCCAGTGAAATGAATATGTGCTAACAGTTCTCAGAAATGCACGGACAATGAATGTCTCCCTTTATATCTATCTATCTATCTATCTATCTATCTATCTATCTATCTATCTATCTATCTATCTATCTATCTATCTAATGCAGAAGGTAATACATAGCATTTTAATACTTAAAGTAATTAATCCTCCTTGGTGCATATAGATGCAATTATTGCTATTTATTTTATTTTAATTTTTTATGTCAACACTGGAGCTTGAATTCATGGCCTGGGCACTGTTCCTTTGTCTTTTTGCTTTTAAGGCTTATATTCTACTTGAATATAAGCTCTACTTGAAGATTTTTAGTGGTTAATTGGAGATGAGAGTCTCATGGACCTTTCTACCTGGCCTGGCTTTGAACCAAGGTCCTCAGATCTCAGCCTTCTAAGTAGCTAGGATTTCAGGTATGAGCCACTACTGCCAGGAGTTACCATTTTAAAGACAAGGAGAATGAAACCCCTAGAGATGGATTGACTTGCTCAAGTTGGACTGGAAGCTCCTCACTCTGAGAGCACACCATCAGCCTATGCTACCATGTCTGAGCCTTTTAGAACTTGGAGATTCAGGTGTCTCAGATTGCTACATGAAAGGTCAAACATAAAAGGCACAAAGTGCAGCTCCTCTTTTTACTCTACAAGTAATGAAACAGACTTTTCAGTGTTTAATTTCAAAACCGCTCACTGTATGAAATATATTTCTGAAAAGGGAGAAAATTGTTTCGTGTCTGGACTCCCAGTCTTTGGGATTAAGGATGCCTGCCTGGTTTGACAATATACCTTTCTCCAAAGTGACTCTCATCCTGCCTTTCCCCATCCATCTCTTGTAGCTGCTGTGGAAATGATGAAGGCACCACAGACAAGATTATATAAACTCAGATCAGGGATAACTGGCAAAAGGAGACTGATTCCTTCTGAACAACAATCTTGCTTTGTGCCAATCTGAATAGGAGAGCAGAGAAAAGTGAGCAGAAATACAGGCAATCTATGATCTAAGGGGAAATTGGTTTTAAATAGGTTGTTTTCAAAGGTTTGTGGGAGATATTGGTTCTTCCAAAGAATTATGGAAAGCACTGAGATAATTACGTTGGCCTTAGAAACTTTAAAAGAAAATCTTTGTGTGTGTGTGTGTGTGTGTGTGTGTGTGTGTGTGTGTGTGTGTGTATGTGTGTGTGTGTGTATATACTTAAAAAGTGTATTTCACATTCAACAAGCTGCCAGATAAATTGTCAAGGAAACCAGTGACTACAGAAGGCCCCAGAGCAAAGAGCACCTCCAGGGACAATAGCCCATTCCACAATCCTATTCTCCAATTGCCTATTTATTATTGTGTGAGTGCACATTCTCATAATAGAGCTGCTACTTATTTAATGCATTTGAGCTGTGTTTAAGAAGCTGGGGGTACTTTGCCAGGTATGACAGCACAAGCCTACAGTCCCAGCATTTTCAAGAGACTGAGGTAGGAAGATAGAAAATCTGGGGACAGCATGGGTTATGTGGTGAGACCCTGTCTCAGAAACAAAACAAAATAAAATAAAATAAAGAAAAAAGAAAATGGGGAGGGGGGCTGAAGAGATAGGAAAACAGAAGAACTGGAGGATTTTACTGGTGTTACTTGAACTGTCTAAGCTGTTTTTTCTTCATGTGCAATAGTGATACTTCAAGGGTTTGAGGATTAAGTGAGATGGTACATGTAAAATATTGATCACATGCCCTAGAAAATTCTAGACAAAGTAACTCCTCCATATCCATGGTTTAACTTTCCTCAGTCTATAATCAACTTTCCTTCAGTCAGATTGAATGGAAAATTAGGTGCTGAAATGATTAATGTAGGGATGGGAAGGTGGCTCAGTAGTAGAGTGTTTGCCTTGAATGCATGGGTTTGATTCCTCAGCACCACATACGCAGAAAATTCCAGAAATGGCTCTGTGGCTCAAGTGTTAGGGCACTAGCCTTGAGCTGAAGAGCTGAGGGACAGTTCCCAGGCCCAGAGTTCAGGCCTTACGATTGGCAAAAATAATGATTAATGTATTTTCAATTGTGGATCATTCTTAGTAGTGTGATGAGGTTTTGCCACCTCCTAACTCTATCCTGCCTGATAGGCAAGTCTTCTCTGTAAAGCACAGCCCCAGGAACACATACTCCAAATAGGCCTATCTCTTAAAGTTTCCAGAACTTCCCCAAAAGTGCAAGCAGCATTAACTGTAAGCTTATGGGGAACATACCATATGTGAATAATAACCTCACTATATATAGGAAAAACAGTTAACACAGGCACCCATACTATCTGTGGTTCCAAGCTTCTGATGAAATACTTGGGTAACAGAAAATAAACATCCTGAAAAGTGGTGATTACTTTTGTTCTTATTATAATTATCACCAAAATTAAATTACAGTGGTTTAAATAATTGTCTTCAGACATCTGTTAGTCTCACAACTCCACCCCTCACTATTCTGGGTAGACATTATGTGGAGAGGGACAGCTTTGTCTTGGCCTGTGAGTCATTCATTCATCCATCCATTTATTCATTAATCCATGCTCATTTAATTCATGAAATGTTTGAAGTAGGTCATAGAAAGATAAAGAATTAATTAGGTGTTTGCCTGTGACTTGAACACAGGGGCTTCATGCTTACTCAACTTGCTTACTTGTGGCTGAAATTCTACTACTTGAGCCATGTCTCCAGTACAGATTTTGGCTGATTAATTAAAGATAGAGTTTCTCAGACTTTTCTGCTCTTGTTGGCTTGGAACTTCAATGTTCTAGGTTTCAGTCTCCTCACTAAATAGAATTGCAGGCAGAAGCCACCAGCACTGGGCTTAATCAAATAGCTTTTAAGATGAAGAAATATCAAACACTCATATGTGTAGTTTAAATATATAAAATAAATGTTATAAAGCCTACATAATGAATTATGTACATTGATGAGCTTCCTGACTGACAAAGCTAAGAGGGAAAAGGAATAATTAAAAGATTTGGTTTATTCATAACAGATTTATCTAGCTTAGGGTGGGGGGATAAGCCAGCCAATTCCATCAGGAGAACATTATTCCACTACCTATGAGCCAAGAAAGACTTTACACATTTATTGTGTTTGATGATCCTGGGGCTTGAACTCAGAGCCTGGGCACTGTCCCTGAGCTTTGTGCTCAAAGCTAGAATTCTACCAATTGAGCCACAGTTCCACTTCTGACATTTTGGTAGTTAATTGAAAATCAGAGTCTCACTGACTTCCCTGCTCACGCTGGCTTTGAACCATCATCCTCAGATCTCAGAATCTAGAGTAAGTAGGACTATAGGCATAAGCCACAGGAGCTCAGCTGGACTTTACACTTTTAAGGAGTGAAGGTAAAAAACATGCTAATAAGATATGTAATATAGTCTTCAAAGACTATTCAATTTTCTTCCTGTGTCTTTAGAGAAAAATATTGCCAACCTCTTGTCTACAAGAAACCTCACAAAAGGACTATCTCAATTTCATCTTGCCTCAGTTTTCCTCTTCTGAACTTTGCTACAGTCACTGTGGCTTCTTTCTGTTCACTCTGCTGGGTTGAACTCACAAATGAGAATACCTCCAAGGTGATCTCTTCCCTGGTGGTACATGGAACCAGCTTATTACCTGGCTGGCTTCCAGTTATCCTTCACATCTCCACCTAAACATCATCACCTTAGACAACCTTCTCTTACCACCAAGCAAAACAGGTAATTTTAACAGCAACCTGCTGTTTTCATCCATTGCATTGTTATAATCTTAAACTTATTCTTGTTTACTCCACTCACCGACTTTTTCTTTCTTTCTTTTGTCAGTCTTGGGGCTTGAACTCAGGGCCTGGGCAATTGTTCCTGAGCTCTTTCCTTCAAGGTTGGTACTGTGTCACTTTGAACCCCAGTATTACTTCCAGTTTTCTGGTGGTTAATTGGAGATGAGTCTCACAGACTTTCCTGCCCAGCTGTCTACAAACCATCAACCTCAGATCTCAGCCTCCTGAGTAGCTGGGATTATGGCATGAAAAACCCAGTTCCCTTCTCACTCACTCTTACCCATTTACTCACCCTATTCACTGAGTCACTCATTCATTCATTCAATCAACCACCCATTTACCCACTACCCCCTCAACTAGTCACCCACACACTCAATCTCTCTCATTCACTCCCTTTCTTACTTACTAACTTCTTATTTGCTGTGTTCTTGTTTACTTATTTATTTATTTACTTGCTTGCTTATTTAGTTTTCCATGAGGAAAGGAACTATGAATAACTTACATTTCTATGTGTATAGTTTGCTACAAAATAAAAAGTAAATAAGTATTTGTTGAGTACAAAACAATAGAGAGACTCAATTAGTCATTTTTATGGCATCCTGAAGGCAAGCTGAGGGCTGATGCTAGCACATTGTTTATTAAAGTGCTGTTGGATGGGAATGAAAAATATGGAGAAAGTTTGGTAATAGGTTATATAGTAAAATGATGGCCTCTATAAATTTTTACCTGCTTTGTTCTAAACTAGAATCTAATCTAGAATATCTATACTAATGGTTAGACTGGGTATCTTTCAAATGATCTTTATGAAACCAGTAACCAAGGTTATATTCACTGTCCAAAGGCTGCAAAACATCCATCCAGTCTCAAAGCAAATCAAGACTGACTTGCTGAGCCCCTGGAACTTTGCTCAGAGCTCCAGCTTTTGCCAAGAAGTATAGCAGATACCAAATGATAGTTAGAACTGTCGGTCTTCCAGCATCAGCTGTTATTTTAGGAAGCTATTATTACATTCTATCAGATGAGGAGCTTCAGGCATGTACTAGAATGTGGCAGAAACACAGGATTCCCATGAAATGAAATGGGTTCAAGACGCTGGTTGCCCTTATAGTAGGTCAAAACATCAGACACATCCTTAGCAAAGCAAATCCTTTGTCCTCCAATAGCAATTCATCTCCTCAGCATCTTCAATGTGAGCCAAGGAAGCAGCAAAATTGTAGTTGTGATGGGTAGTTTGGGACCCTGCCACCTGGTTTTGGACTTCCCTGTGTCCCCCAATTATGTCTGTACTTTGTGTGATTGACTGCAGTTGGGCTATCCAAACTTATGACTTGATAGGTCTGAAGAATCAAGATCCTGATGGAAAGTTCTGATTATCATTTGATATTTGATATACTACTGGCAGATAACTTATCTTTTTGTAGACCAAATCACATTCTTTTCAAACAACCTGAGACTTACAGTTGCCATCTAAGGCTGAAGACAATCTTAGGGACTGGCTCTCAACTACTGTACCTGAGCTACCTCTAGGTGGATAGTGTCAGAACTGAGTTGAATTAGAGGACACCAGACTGTGCCCAAGGCAGATGCTAGGGAAATAAATGGTTGTGGCATGTAAGAAAAGGGAGGCCTCTACACTATGGAAAAGAATGTGTCCTACACTACAAAATAGAGTTCTTTAATGATGATGGTGTGACTGTTCCCAAAGTCTTAGCTTTTGAATTGGTGACTGTACATGTGCTTGCTGTCAGCCTACCCTACAATGTTTACAACTTGCTAGCCAGCTCCTATATTGTACAGAATGTCACTCTTGGAACCCATCTATCAGTACCACTTTCCCTTCAACATGGACTTGATGTGAGGGTCTACCTTCCCATTCTGGGACTCAGGTCAAAAAAGGCTGCCATTTCATCTCTCTATCTCCAGGTAAAGCAATCGAGCAGTAAATTCAAACACAGTGTATGTACCTCAGAACCTGCTGGGAGCTCCAAAGCTGTGGGCTTCTTTGTGAGTATTGAGAGGTACTAAGTACAACCATTCACCCCATGCTTTAGCAGGTTGCCCCAGCATGCCTCAGATTGCTGAATCTCTAAGACTTTTACTAGTGACTATGGTAGACTTCTGAGGCTTTTTGGCCTCCCCATGGAGTATACACATCTTTTTTTAGAGCCTCCAATATACTTGCACCCTTTGCTCATCTCTTAGGTTGAGTTCATGTCATGGATATAGCGGTCAAATGGGACATACACACACTATTCAGGAAGTCTGTGCTCCTTCAGAATATGTCAGAAGGCTGGAATGTTAAACATAAATGTACACTATGGTTTATCCCATGAGAGTATGAAATTCTTCAGGTTCTGATTTCTTATAGTAGGCAGAAGGATGCATTTGCTGGTCACTTATATACCAAGTCCCAGAGTCTGTTTTAATCTGCTCTAACAAAGAGACTGCATCTGGCAAAACATCTGGAATGAGTTACTACCCAGATTTGTAGCAGTCCACTGTAATCAGCCACGAGCCATCTGGATTTTGTAGGAGAAAGACATCTGAAGTAAATAAGAATATGACAGCAAAAACTCTACATTGTACACGTCTCTGAAATGGACAACCTGAGAGACACCAGTTTTTTTCTGGCTCCTTTTGGTTGGGATGGGGATGAAGGTCATCTACAAAGATTCTTCTTGGCCTTCTCTATTATGGTAGTTTTCAGTAGGGAAAGAAATCATATAGAATTTCCAGTAGCTACAAGTAGTCCATCTTATATTACATTTTGGGCAGGTAAAATGACTGTCTTGGGGATCTGCAGACTGTTTGTATACTCTTACCTGGGCATTGAATAGGAAGCTGTTTGTCCTTTCTACATCCCCATTCTAGGAAGCAGACATGATGGAGTTCTGAGTCCAACGTTTTACTTTTTCCAAAAATATGAATATCTGAGCTAATGACTCCATATCTATTCAGGAATCATTGTTGAACATATTACCATCATGTTGCTGAGAATTCTCACTTGAATTTCCCAATGTATTCTGGGACTCAAAACTAGTCCCCAAACTGACAAATAAAACAATGGTAACTTTTGTATGTGTGTGTGTATGCTAGTACTAGGGCTTGAACTCTGGGCCTGTGTGTTTTCCCTTAGCTTTTTCACTCAAAGGATGGTGCTCTACTGCTTGAACCACAGCTTTACATCTAGTTTTTTGGTGCTTTATTGGAGTTAAGAATCTTACAAACTTTCCTGCCTAAGCCGACTATGAACCAAGATTCTTAGATCTCTGCTTGAGTAGTTAGGATTACAAGCTTGTGACACTGATACCTGTCTGGGAACTTTTTATAAAGCCTGTTGATCGTCTGTGCTTGATTCCCTCACATTGTACAAATAGTAACCATCTTCTATCTAAGTATATATAGCACTTGGGACTTTGAACCTCTCTAATGCTATTTAAATCTTATCTCACGTTGTGACAACTCTCTCCATTTTACTTTTGACTTATTTATCACAGGCAGCTGTTGTTTAAAGTCCTATCATCTGTCTGTTATTATGTTTTTAGATTTTATCATCTGAACTGTTATGCAGAGTCCCAGGACCAATAGTTATTGTTTGTGGATCTGATTATCTGTGCTGTTATTACACCAAGACTCATGATCTCTCACTTGTGATCATCTTGACTCCTTTTGGGGAATCAAGTTCTGAAACAGCATTTTCTACAGATTTCTCTTGCCTATAGGCAGCAGTACCTACCCATAAACAGAATCTGCTTATCTAGTGAGTGCCATAGAATTTTATATGCTGTGGAAATGGAATCACGTTTTATTTTTAATAAAGATACAAATTACCTTACCATTTGAATTATTGAAAAAAGAAATTTTAATGTATATGCAGGAATAATTGACCTTCAAATAAATATATTTAGTTTTTAAAATATCTTCCTTTTATATAAATTCTTGAATATATTAAGGGGTTTGTTTTCCTATACCTAAGTCTTCTCTTTTTAAGAGGGACATTCTTTAAATCTACATTTTATTCCATTGTTTTCCTCTTTCCAGCATTGGTATCTGATCATTACAATATATTTATATGTAAGGTATATGAATGGTTCACATCCATACTTTCTTATAATTATTTAGATGATACTACTTTGTACCCATCTGGTGTTTTGTTTTGTTTTGTTGTTGTTGTTGGTCATGGAGCTTGAACTCTGGGCCTGGGCGCTGTCCCTCAGGTCTTCAGCTCAAGGCTAGCGCCCACTTGAGCCACAGCACCACTTCCGGCTTTTTTCTGCTTATGTGGTGCTGAGGAATCGAACCCAGGGCCTCATTCATGTGAGCACTCATTCAAGCCCCCCATCTTTTTTTAAAATTAGGTTCTCTCTGTTGGCAAGCCACCTATTTTTATTTAAATTCAATAGATGTTGTTACCATGTAGGGTTCTATTCATAGGTTTTATGCACCTTCACTCCTTTCTTCTTTAAAAATGCTAGCATGACACCTTATGGGTGAACCACAAAAACACTAGGTGAGTATAAAATGTTGGATCAAACATACTTTTTAAAAGTACAACTTTAAAGACATTTCCCACTGATTTTGCAGTGAAAACTACCATGGAAAATGTCTAAGGGTACCTTCTTTGGTTTCCTCTTGCAAGTGGTTTATTTTCCTTCCTAGATGCCCGAAGAATTCATTTTTAAAATTTTTGAAATGCAGTATTTAGATGAAAAGCATTCTTCCATATTTACTATTGTACATAAAAATTTCCTAGAACGCAGCATGTCTTCTAGCTTTGGTCCCTTTCATTTTGGTGAAACTTTTCTTGTATTTTAGTTGTGAAGTCATTTTTTATTTCATTTATTTAGTTGAATATTACCGGAGTACAATCAACCTTACTACAGAGGATTATTGACTGACTTCTGTAAATGTTAGTGGCTTGCTAAATACTTTCATCTTTTATTTTGTCATTGTTGTTGTTTACATCACAAGAATGTTTGGGAACTTTCTGAGATGGTAACATTTTCACATTTCAGCCAGCCAGTGCGTGATCCGTTCCTTGATAGCTCTTGTTTTGTTTTTGAAATAAAGCCTGACTTTGTAGCCCAGGCTGGCCTTGAACTTGCAATTTTCCTGCCTCAGACCCTACTGTGCTAGGAGTACAGTTGTATACTTTCATGATCAGCTTGTTGAAGTTCATATATTTTCTTCAAGTATGTTGATTAGCTTTCAGCTTGTTAATTTGATTCTGTGTTCTTCTTTTTAATGTATTTTTGCTAGCTTCTGTTTTGCTTAATTAACATTAATTTTTTGGTCGTTGCGTAATAGAAATTATATAAAAAATCACTCTTTCAAAGTTCTACATAAGATCCTGTGGGGATTGTGTATGTGGGGTGTGTGTGTGTGTGTGTGTGTGTGTGTGTGTGTGTGTGTGTGTGTGTGTGTGTGTGTGTGTGTGTGTATACCAGTGCTGGAACTTGAACTCAGGGCCTAAGCACTGTCCTTGTGCTTCTTTTGTTCAAGGATGTATCACTTAAGCCAGAGCTCCACTTCCAGCGTTTAGGGGTAATTTATTGAAGATGAGCGACTCAAGGACTTCCCTGCCCAGGCTGGCTTTGAAGTGCGATGCTCAGATCTCAGCCTCCTGAGTAGTTAGGATTATAGGCATGAGCAACCGGTGCCTAGCAGATCCTGTGTTGTGTTGTGTGTGTGTGTGTGTGTGTGTGTGTGTGTGTGTGTGTGTGTGTACATGTGTACAGTGTGTGCGTGCCTGTCATGGGGTACAAACTCCCAGTTTGGGCACTGTCCCCTGTATTTTTATGATCAAGGTTAGCACTCTACCCCTTGAGCCACATCTCCACTTCGGGGTTTTTTTTGGTGGAGATCAGAGTCTCACAGAATTTCCTGCCTGGTCTGTTACAAGAAGTTTTTCTCTCCCTCCCTCTTTCTCTCACATGAATGTATATGCATAATCCAGCCTCCCTCCTCACACCCCTGGCCCCTTTCTCCTTCCCTCCCTCCCTCTTTTCTTCCTTCATTCCTTCCTTTGGCAGTAGTGATTTTTTAACTTAAAGCATATTACTCTACTACCTTAGCTATTCCCCAGGTTTTCCTGCTTTTAGTTTATTTTTCTGGTAGGGTCTTGTACTTTTACCTGAGAATTCTTGAGAACTTAGCTAGGAATTCCCAGCCATTGGGGTAATGCACTAGAGGTTCAGAGCACTTCTAGTGGTATAAGCAAACTTCGACCTTTACAGAGGTAACCCCATTCTTCAGTTTCCCCAGTAGACATTGCTTTTCATCTTAGTACAACAGAAGAAAAATGCCCCTGTATAAAAATATCTTCCAAGTGCTAGGATTGTTCGCATGACACCTGTGGAATTTGTCAAACCTACATTCAGGTTCAAGAGTTGAGGAGGTAGGGAAGAGGTTGGGAGCTCAACTCCTTCCTCAATGGAGTATACTGCTTCACTGCTTAGCCCTCAGAGGTAACAATACCATTTACTTTTCCTTTTTCTTTCTTTTAAAGACATGATCTGTCTACTTAGCCCAGGCTGGCCTTAAACTTACAATCTCCCTGCCCCTGCCTGCCCAGTTTAGGATGACAGGTGTGTGCCACTGCATTCAACCAATTTAGTTTTCAAAATCATTTTTGATCCTCATGTGAGGACAGAGTAGGTAAAATAGAGTTCTTCTTCCTCTGGGTGACTGCCATCCAGCTGGGTGTAATTTCCTACATAATGACAAGTATACATAATGACAAAGCCCAGGAGACTAGCAAGCCTGAAATCTTTATTATCAGACTCACTCTGCTGCGTCGGTTGGACTAAAGCATACTTAGACAAAGGAGATAGACATATTAAACTTGGTTGAAGCTTGGCTATGATGGATATGAAAATATAAATGGATATCCAGCATAAGTAACAAAACAATTCCACAACCATGTAATGAAGGTGTGCTATTCTACCTTTGTTATGATCAGTAGGAGGCATTATATAATTCTTAGTGTGAGGAATATTTTCTTGAATTCAGTCAAGTTCTAGCTAGTTTTCCCTCTCAATTTTATTTCTTAATTTATTTTTCTTGTATTCCTTTTATTATCTTCAAGTAGTTGTACAAAGGAGTTGTCATATAACAAAGCAGTTTCTGAATACAATCTATCTTGGTCAATGTCACCTCTTTCAACATTTTTCATCCATCCCTCCTTTACTCTCTTTGCCTCCTTTACCTCTTCCCTCTTCTTAATTTTGTACTATACACTTTGGATTCTTAACCACATTCTCCCCTTCTTCTCCTCTTCATTCATCTACCCTGAGCCCCACACCACCCCTGGTGTTTTATTTTGCTGAACTTCAATTTTGTCTTTCTAATAAATTACACATTCAAGATCTACTTTGAATCTACATAATACATTTATGTACACTTGCATACCACTCAATGTATTTATAAGTTAAATCTAGATTCCATATATAAAGGAAAATGCATCCTTTGTCTCTCTGTGACTGACTGACTTCATTTAACATAGTTCTTTTCCAGGTAATTTCATTTCTTTACAAATAGTACAATATCATTCTTTCTAATGGATGAGCAAAAATGTCATTGTGTGTATATACCACATTTTCTTGGTCCATTCGTCCATTGAGGGACCTACTTCGGGGAATTTACCCAAAAAATTACAAACCAGGATACAGTAAAGACACCAGCATAACCATGTTTATTGCAGCACTATTCACTATAGCCAAGATATGGAATCAGCCCAGAGGCCCTTCTCTATTTTAATTGTATCACATTAAAGGGCTTTGTCTGTTAAAGACTCAAAATGCTATTACCCTCAATGAGTTGTCATTCAGAGCATCTTCAAAGATAGCTAAAGGACACCCCAGACTGAGCTCCAGTCCTCTGGATCCCAAGCAGATTGTACCATTCAATCAAAGGTTAGTGTGAAACATCTTTCAGAGAATTACTGGAAACAAAACCACAACAAAGTAAAGCAAATAGAAAAGGTGCCCTTACAGAGCTGGCTCTTCTGCCAAACCAATGCTCCTAGACTTGGTTAAATTAACTTACTTTTATAAAAGGACTAGGGTATTTTTAAGCCACTGAGAAATGAGTCCAGTGAACGTAAAAGGGATTTAATCATAGTCACAGGAATAAAGCTTTCTCTAGTCATATTTGGGCTGCAGATGGGGGAGGGCAATTAAATGTGTGCACTAGATATATTAGTATTAGATAATGGCTAAGCAGGAATGGCAAAGGGCATTAATAAATTAAGTTAACTTTTACTTCCTTTGGTTTATTAAAAAATATATTGGCTTAAGAATATAATGTTACAACATTGCTAAATGGATTTACAAACTGAAAAATAAAAATCGTCCATAATGCCTTTTTTCAACTTAACCCATTCCCCACTTATATGATTTTTTTATACCTGATTGCAATGAATCAGTGATTTTACTTCTATGCTAACAGTCTGTGTGTATGTATGTTTTGTGTGTGTGTGTGTGTGTGTGTGTGTGTGTGTGTGTGTGTGTGTGTGTGTGTGATGTGTGTGTAGTGACAGCCTTGAGCTTTCTCTTAACATTTTCACTCAAGGCTGTTACCCTACCACTTGAGTGATAGTTCCACTTCTGGCATTTTGCTGGTTAATTGGAGCTAAGAGTTTCTCATATTTGTCTCCTCAAGCTTGCTTCAAACCAAGATTCTCAAATCTCAGCCTACTGAGTAGCTAGGATTATAGGTGTGAGCGAACAGTATCTTTGCTTTCATTGATACCAAATCATATATGTATGTTGTCATATTTTATAGTTAGTTTTTGTAATGATCATTTCAACAGCTTTAGGTATTTATCCTTGTGCATATTCTGTAATTTACCAAAATACCTCCTTATTATTGAATGATTAAGTTTTTCCCTCCAGTGGAATGGTACAGAAATGTGTTCCAAGCCACTCTGGTGGGACAAAGACATGAAAACAAAGAAAACATTGGTAAGACAGAGCCTGCCTGCTCCCACAGGATCAAAATCCTGTCTCCACCCACCTTTCTCTTTGAGGGTCCCCGAGCAGCCAGGTCAAGACATGCAAATGTACTGGGTCTTGAGCTTTCTGGAAGGACCTGAGCCTGCACTTCAAACCAGGCAAGGCAGAAGGCTCTGCACTTCTGCTCTCAGTGTTAACTACATTTTTCACAAGTCACCAGTGCACATGCTTCATTTTTGGATTGCCGGTTTCCCCTTAAGGACTAAGACAATCTCCCTTTGATATAACAGACTGTACTTCTATATTAATGTGTCAAGTTGCTGTGAAATTTACTGCCTCGCTGGGCCCATTAGACTGCTGAGATTCAACTCTGTCTTCAGTGTGTCTCGTTCTATCAGAACTCGCTCGTCTTTCTCAGAGTAGCTTGTCCCTATGTGCCACTGTGCTGAGCAAAAGCTCTTAGTGAGATGAGTGCAAATGAATTCTTTGAGTTCTGGCAACCTCTGGGGACAGGAGGATGCTTTGTCCCTAAGACCCATGCAGGATAGGCCTCTGGCCTTGAGACTGCGTTTGTCAAGGATGTTCTAGAGACTTCCAGCACTTACCCATGAACTGTTTATCACTAGCATGTCATTCTTGACCTGAGTTTGCCCTTGCACGTCCCAGCATCCTTTATTATGTGTGTGTGTGCGCGCTCACACTTCCCTCTCTCCTTTGTTCAACTTTCCTTACTCCTTGGCAAAATCCATTCAAATCATGTGACCTTGTAATTGGTGGTTTTGTGGATAGCAGTTCTTGTCCCTTTGTGCAAAGTACATATGAGTGATTGATTGGAAATCTACTTTTATACATGCAGATGGACCACATGGACAGTCTGGTGGTGCCCATAACGCTGAGATTGGTACTCTGTGTAGCCAGATTTGTTTGATTAATAGAGATTCCCATGCAATCATCATTGAAAGGGATAAAGTCAAGATGCATTTTTTAAGTTTGCTGCTATTCTCTTAGAAATGAACGATGAGTTGTGGTACTTAGATTCTTGCTTCTTCTTTTTCTTCCAATGTAATGGGGTGGGAATGAGGGCATGTTGATTCAGGGAGGCACACAAACAATGCCTGCCAAGTAATCTCCAGAGGTAAAACCCAAGTGCGATTTCAATATCTTGTTTTCTTTTTTCCAGCCATGCATCAATTGTTGTCAGTTCTTGAATATGTAATGCAGCATATGATAATGCTCCCTAATGGGTGTTCGAGATGGAGTATTATACAACAGCATGTGTCATTGGGTGTTGTTAGCAAGCTCAGATGAACAGTTATTTCCTTTATTCAAAAATCATCTGTATTGCTCTGGCACAAAGACAGGCAAAGAGCTACTGGTACAATTTTATTTTTAACATTCTGAACTGTTGTAAGCCTAGTGAACTGTTTAATATGTTACATTCAACAAGGATGGCTTATACATTACTAAGCCTTTTGAACTGTCATACCTTTAAATGAATACAAGGTGTGGACAGAAGCTTTTCTGTTGCATAGCTCTAGAAATGTAGTTAGTTACCATTCGAATTTAAGAATGGACTAGGAGTTACTTTCATTGATTGTTATATTTTATGTTTTCTTTCTTTTTTATTTTTTTTGCTTAGTGATGGGTACTAAACATCCTATTGTGCCACATAGAATTTACTGCCCTTGTTTTCTGCTAAGCTTTGGCTATAATGAGGTTTTACATATTTTTTCCCTTCTTCTTCTTCCTTTGGAATAAGAGCTGCAAACCCAAACCATTGGTTGAAGACTGTACTTTTAACTCAGCAAACTCCATTTGGAAAATAAGGTTCTCTAATTGCACTTGTAAACAAACACAAGAGACATCACAGTAAAAGCTAAGTGGGCTGGTCATTTGTATGTGGAAGCTAGTGTAATTAATTCACTGTTGAAAGCCCAGAAATTTAAACTCAAGAGGCATTTTTTTGTATGAATAAGACTGAGATATTAGATAAATTCCCTTTTCATAAGACAAGATAAAATACCAATGCTAAATTATATGTTTATGTTTTTTCAATGTGTGTGTGTGTGTGTGTGTGTGTGTGTGTGTGTGGTAAGTGTGTATCTGGCAGTCCTGGGGGTTTGAACTCAGGGAGTAGGGCTTTTGTTTGCTAGACACTAGAGAGCTACCATTTGAGACATTTGGCTTTTGGATGGTTAATTAGAGATGAGTAGCACAGACTTTCCTACCTAGACTAGCCTCAAATCATGATCCTCATATTCCATCCTCCTAAATACTTGGATAACAATCATGAGCTACCAGAATCAGGCTATAAATGCATCATTTATATATGCTGTTTGACCATAGAATATGAATTCGTTTCAGTGTAACCCAGAGCATTGCTAACTTGTTGAAGGTGCTTCCTTCCAAAAGAATGGGGCCAAATGGTCAAACCTTAAGCTGAGAAAGGTAATTAAAGAGAAGCAGGACCACAGTGTGAGTTTACTATAGACAGGTTTACAGAGCCATTAACATGATCACATACATAAGTGATTACAATCTGGAGAGCAGAGGTGATATTGACTAGTTCAATATGACTAAGCTGGGTCACCCAGCTTAGTAAATTGTCTCATTACTGCTCTTTCTTGAGCTCATCACTCAGTTCACAAATGACTAAAATAAGTCATAACTGAACATGTGGGCCTTCAGCTCCCTTGTGGTAGGACAATCAGTGCATGCCCATGATTTATAGGGTAGAGCTGTTTAAAGAACTGCTGTTAAGTTTGCTACACATGCATCTAATCTGCTATATGTAACCTTGTCAGTGTATAGGCATTTAATATAGCTACAACTAAACTATTAAATAATCTGTTCTGTATAAAGTTTTATTTTAGTTTGAAAATTTAAAGACTGTAATATATGAAGGATAGCCTTCTTTTAAAAAATCCTTTAATATTCACATTTAGAATTACCAATGTTGAGCTTTTTATTTCTATCATGTATTTTATTTACTTGTTATTAATAAGTTTTTTATTGTGAAAATACCATACAGAGGAGTTACAATTACATGAGCAAGGTAATGAGTACATTTCTTATCAAGCATTGTTGCTTCCTCCTTTGTTTTCCCCTTACCATCCCTGCCCTCCCATCTCTACTTAGTCTTGTCCTAACATACATAACCAAGCAATGAGACCAACAAGAGAGCAGAGTTGGCAGCTGTGGCCCCTTTCCTCCCCCAAAGCCAAGTCAGCAACAGTGCACGGACAGATTCTCTTTGTGAGAAATCCACAGACAGAGTGCTAAGCTCCTACAAACAAGACTGCTGCAAAACCAGATGCACTAAAGCTGTAAGAGACTCAGGACACCTTCCCAATTGAATGCCTGTCTCTCGTATAGGCAACTACAAGCAGAAATGGATGCTCTCACTCCTGGTTTCTCCTAGCATGTGAATATTCCTGAAAGGTCTCTCCAAAAGCCTGACCACTCCTGTCAATCTTGGCACTTGGACAAGTCTATTGCAGTTCTGCATCCTTAAGGGAGAAGGGGGATGGCAACTTGGGCAAGCAAACACAGCAGCTTCCCCTGTGGATCACCATAGTGCCAGCTAACAAAACCACAGTGGCCAGTTTTGCCCTGAGCAGGGAGAGTTGGGAGGGTCTTCCACATTCTCAGGCTCATTGATTGGTGGGACTCTTCTATCACACAAAGAAAGTCACTCTGAAATATAGACATCAGTTCAAAGAATGAAGGAAAATGAAGCGTCAGGCAACCATGTCCAAAAAATAAAGAGAGAGAGAAAAAAATGAATCTTAAGCAACCGATCCTAAGGAAATACAGTTATATAATTTACTTGACAGAGAAGACAGAGAATTGAAACTAGCTGTCATAAAGATGTATAAAATAGCTGTCATCCATTGCCAATAGAACAATAGATGCACAAGTGAGAATTTAAGCGAAGAAATACAAAGTATTCTTTAAATGTCAACAGAAATTAGAAAGGTAAAGCATACAATAACAGAATGGAAAAAGCCATTCAAAAAGTTCAATATTAGAAAGCAGAGGAGAGAATCAGCAAACTGGAAGACAGGCCACTGGGACTGATTGAATCAGAGCAGCAAAAAAGATCGTTTAGAAGGTAAAAAATAAAACCTTAAAGGAATCCAGTAGACCAATATATGTATTATTGGAGTTCACGAGCAAGAAGAGAATTTGGTACTAACAGAGGTTCACAACATAGGTATCCTAGCTACTTAGGACTTAAGAGGCTGAGATTTGAGGATTGTGGTTTGAAGTTAGCCTTGGCAGAAATATCTCCAATAAATCAGCAAAACACTCTAACAACTGGAGGTATAGTTCAAGTGGTAGAGCACGAATCAAGCCAAAAAAATGACTAAGAGCATACAGAGAAAGAGAGGGAGAAGGAAGGAAGGAAGGAAGGAAGGAAGGAAGGAAGGAAGGAAGGAAGGAAGGAAGGAAGGAAGGAAGGAAGGAGGAAGGAAGGAGGAAGGAAGGAAGGAGGAAGAAAGAGAAAGAAATAATGAGAAAGAAAGGAAAAAAAGAAGGAAAGAGAGGACAAGAAAATTATATAATTCAAGGGACTATAAAAGTCTTAAATCTAAGAAAGAAGATGGATACCTAACTATAATAAGCCCAAAGTTAACCAATGAAAAATGATCCCTCAGAATTTATGGGAAGAGACACTATAACCAAATTGTTAATAGTTAAGGATAGTGTTTTGAAAAAGCAGAAGAAAAACATTTGACACATACAAGTGAACTTTGATAAGACTCTTAAGTGGATTTTCAACAGAAACTTTACAAGCCATAAGAGAATGAGACAATATTCAAAGCATGGAGAGACAGAAAAAAAATGGCCAACCAAGATTAATACTTCTGGCCAAAATCTTTCTAAAAACCACAACAGAAAAAAAGCTTTCTTAAGGCAGCAACAAAAAGGAAGAGCCAATTTACTTCCTTAAAAGAAATGCTAAAGGAAATTCTTAAACTTGAAATAAAAAACAATAATCAGCATAATAATGCATAAAATATCAAACTCTTTGGTAAGGGTAAATACATAGACAAATACATAATACCATATTACTATAATGGAGGTATATCAATCACTTTGATTCGAATATAAAGGTGAAAGACAAAACTTATCAAATAACAGTATCAAATCCATATTTAAAGATAATCAAGGGCTGGGAAGGTGGCTCAGTGGTAGAGCGCTTGCCTTGCATGCCTGAGGCCGTGGGTTTGATTCCTCAGCACCACATAAGCAAAAAGAAAAAAAAAAAAAAAACAGAAGTGGCGCTGTAGCTCAAGTGGTAGAGCACTAGCCTTGAGCTGAAGAGCTGAGGGACAGTGCCCAGGCTCAGAGTTCAGGCCCCACGACTGACAAAAAGAAAAAAAAAGAAAAAAGATAATCATTATAAGCAATGTGACACTAATAACATAAAGTGAGATGCAGTTAATATGTAGTGTTTTATTTAATTGAACATAAGTTGGTATCAGCTGGAATTAGAGTTTTATGTGTATATACTAGTTATATATGCTTCAAGGTTATTGCAAGTTAAATCTATAGAATTTAGAAAAACATAAAAACAGAAAGGAGTTATGGCATATCAATAAAAAATCATTAAAAAGCAATGAAAATACCAAGAGGGGGAAATACAAAAGAAACAGCTATGAAAATGACAACAGTAAACACTCTATTTAAATCTAAATGGATTGAATTCACTGATCAAAGCACATTTTGTGACTTAGTGGATAAAAAGAGAGAAATCGTGACTCAGATATATGCTACCTAAAAAAGATTTTCTTTAGACTTTAGGGCACGCATATGCTGAAACTAAATGAGTGGAAAAAGCTGATGCATGCTTACCAATGGTATTAGAAGTAGATCAATTTACCTCATCCAAAGTGAAATTCAGTTTTAAAAACTGTCATAGGAAGACATTATATAATGACAAAAGGAACAATCAACTGGGAAGATACAATAATTATAATTCACCTAATAAGTACACACTTAAAACCAGAGCACCTTAATAAGCAAAGCAGACTCTGACAAAGTTGAAGTAGAAAATAGACAGCAATACAACAACAATAGGAGAAAACATTACTCTGCTTTCCATACTGGACAGATTAATTAAGCAGAAGATTAAAAAAGAAGCATAGAATTCCACTGCATATATATGTGTGTATATGTGTGTGCATATATATGTATGTGTGTATATACACACACATAAAAATATGTGTGTGTATATACACGCATATATATGTATATTTTTAAGTGTGTGTATACACACACATACATATATATATACATATATATACATATATATATACATATGTGTGTGTGTGTGTGTGTGTGTGTGTGTATACACACATAGGGGAGAGAATGATACCATCCCATTTGTAAGGAAATGAAAAGACCTGGAAAAAATCATATTAAGTAAAGTAAGCCATACCCAAAGAAACATAGGTCCCATGGTTTCCCTAATTTGCAATAAATAGTATACATCTAGGATAATCTTAGCAGATGAACAAAATAGCTCAGTAGCTATGTACATATGACCATATAAGATGACACTAAGTGAAATGAACTCCAAGACATGGACACAAGAGGTTTTTCTTTGTTGTTGTGTTTTCAATGTGCTGTATGATTTCTTGTTTCTTTTGTATGTTCTTTCCCCTATGGTATAGCCCCTGATGTCACTGTATTTGATTTTGGTATCCTGGTAGTGTATATACATTTATCTGAATTAGGGAGGGGAAGGGGAACAACAGAATGATGAGACAAAGGACAAAGTGCAAGGGAAGCCAATGCAACAGTGATCCTCACGAGACAATATGTTGGAAACAATCTATACAACTTTGGGGGTTGGGGGAGGGAAAGTGGGAGAAAAATGAGGGAAGGGGTAATAAGTTTGACAAGAAATGTACTGATTACTCTACTTCTGTAACTGTAACCCCTCTGTACATAACCTTGAAATAAAAATAATTAAAAAGATTTAAAAAGAATTAGGGACGGGCTGGGAAGGTGGCTCAGTGGTAGAGTGCTTGCCTTGCATGCATGAGGCCCTGGGTTCAATTCCTCAGCATCACATAAGCAAAAAAGAAAAAAGCTGGAAGTGGCGCTGTGGCTCAAGTGGCAGAGTGCTAGCCTTGAGCTGAAGAGCTGAGGGACAGCACCCAGGCCCAGAGTTCAGGCCCCATGACCAGACCCCCCCCCCCAAAAAAAAGAATTAGGGACTTTATTCAAATGTTATAGCAAATATATCTATTGGAAACACACAGAATATTTTATCTAACAACAAAATACACATTCTCTTTACATTTTTTCCACCTGATAGATACTAAGACAAAGCACAAAAAAAAAGTCTCAACAAAATTTAAGAGACTGGAGTTATAATAAGTATATTTCCTGGTCATGATGGAAGAACTAGAAGACTGTGAAACAAGGAAAAATAAAAATAAAAAAATAAGCTAATCCCTGCAATTCCAGCTATGTAGATAAATAACATTAGAGAGGGGAGCAAAAAGGACTGGATACATGGCCTAAGTAGAAACAAAATACAGAATAAAATGAAAGTAAATTGTAAAATATGCAAACTATGGGAAGAAGGAAAAGCAGTATTAATAGGGGAGATCATAGTAATAGATAGATAGAGATAGATAGATGGATAGATAGGTAGATAATTAAAATGATTAACATTTAAAATATACAATATATCTCTATACCTCAGGGACTTAGAGAAAGAAAAAAACTGAGCCTAAGTTAACTTAGCTAAAAATAAAAAAATTGACAAAGTTTAGGTAAGAAATAAAACACAATAGCAAGTAATAGGCAAAATTATAGACCCACACACTGGTGGCTCATGTCTATAATTCCTACCTACTCAGAAGGCTGATAGCTGAGTATCACTGCTCAAAAAACATCCTAGGAAGGAAATTCTGGGAGACTCTTATCTCCCAGAATTTTATTAACCACCAAAAATGCCAAAGTGGAGCAGTGGTTCAAGTGGTAAAGTACTAACCATGAACAAAAACATTACGGGGTGGTGCCCAGGCTCTAAGTTTAAGCCCTCAGGATTGGCACCAAAATGAAAACCAAAAACCAAAGATGAAAAAACAAAACGAAACAAAAAAAAGCATATCTTTAAAGTCTGAATGTCCAAGACAAGGGGATGCATTTACTCAGCCTCTTTCCAGTGGCTGCTACCTGTCGGTCAGCTCGCCGAGGGAGACAACAGCGTGGAAGCCAGTGGGATTCTGGGATAGTTCTCATCACAGCTGTCAAGGACAGAATCCTCATTCACATGCTGGCCTAGTAAGCCTTGTCTCTTATAGTGCTACAAATGTATTGAAGACTAAGCCTTCAACACATATGGGGGCGGGGGGATAGATAAAACCCAAACCATAAACAAGACTTGCATAGACATTCTTCTAAAGAAGACAAACAAACGGCTAACAAGTACATGACAAAGCTCATTCTTGCTAATAATCAATGCAAGTCCATTCAAAACCACAAAATGATGGCTATTAGAAAGAAAGGGAGGGAAGAATGGGAAGGGAGAGGAATGACAGAGAGATAGCGACAAAGACAGAGACAAAGAGGTAGAATCTAAGAAAGGGACAGAGATAGAGAAACAGGAATCTAATAAAGGAAGAAAGATCCTGCCCCTCATGACATTAGCTGCTCTTACTCCCACTCTCCAGTTGCGCTGCCATTTGTCCACGAGTCTGTCCGTGCCTCTCACTTATGTGGAAATTATGTGACCAGTGCTGATATGCGCAACCCCACGCCCACACCCTCAGCCAGTGCCTAAAATTACCAGCCCTCAACCAGGGAACAGTTGTTTGCTATTTTTTGTTCCTCATTTATTTTAATTTTTTTATTATTTTTTTAAAAAATTATCCTTAAGTAACTGAACGAACAGGTTTCAAAATCAACACATCAGTTTGTGAATAATCACCCTTTTTATCATTTTCACCCAACTATTAAGTAGTATTTCCAGTTCCCCTCTGACTTGCAGAAGATAGATCCTTCTGAAGGATGTGTCACAATCTGTTCAAGCTCTCAGTTGAATCTAAAATAAACACAATAAGAAAAAAATATCTTATCCTCTTTCCCACCCATGGATGCTTTTACAATTGCCTTCAAGTTTGAAACCTAGTCCTTCAAACAACACATCTTTTCAAGGCCTTCCGGGACCTGGCCTCCTCTCTAGCAATGTGATAAGCTTGATGATACAAGTCATAACCATATCTGACTACTTGCAGTTTCCAATAATAGAACTCTATTCAGTTGTCTCTGGCTCAAGATGTTTTCTACCTTCAGAACAAATTCACCAAGGCCCTACATCAGTTCCCAATCTCTCCCCCTGCAACAAGCTTATGTTAAAAGGTTAAGTTCCTGAGGCCAATTGTGTCAAGTGGAGTTTATTTGAGCAAAGGACAAAACAATACACTATTTGCAAATAAGTTAGCTCTGAGAACCACAGCAGGTTCTGAGAATTGCCACCAGTGATGTGATCAGACAGTATGTGTAGAAAAAAAAAAACACAGAAAGTAGGCATAGAAAACAAGCTAGATCACTACAGTTTATGCCATCAACCAGCCAGTTGGCTTCATCTTACTTAGTTAATTAATGGTCAATAGGGCTTCCTACAACCAACTAAACCTCGATTATTGTGACATTTTCCCCCTGTGGTACTGGAACTTGAATGCAGGGCCTCATTTTTGGTGAGCAAGTGCTCTACCTCTTGAGCTTTGTCCTTAATCCTTGTGTTTTTATCTTGGTTTTGAGGTAGGGACTTGCTACTTTGCTTAGGCTGCCCTCAAACTTGTGAAACCTCCTGTCTCTGCCTCCCAAGCACTTAGAGTTAATCTATCTATACCACTGTTTCCAATCTAATTAACACGATTAAACTGTCTATTATGTAAGTTGACACTGTAGGGTATGGCAACAACACTCACTCCAAACCCAAGGCCTCCCACAAAATTTTATTCAGCAGGAACAATAGCAAACCACATTTTTTTTTACTTTATCCCCTAATCACATTTTAATGATCTGGATGAAGCCAATGAACTTTTGTCTCAGGAATTTGAAATCAAAGTTAAAATGTATTTCAGCTGTTTCCAAGGATGACATGGTACCTTGGTTACTATTTATAGTGGTCACGTCTCACTCACCACGTGACCTAGGAAACAGTAAAAACGTTTTCTTACCACTAAAGTTGTAGGTGATGTAGTGACCTAGTGATGCTCAAAGATGCTAAGGGACAGGATGCTTTGCGTCCCTACCATATTCAGATTCCTGTTCACATTCTATTCTGGAAGCTACTCGATTTCTTTTTTCTTTAATTTAATTTTATTGTAAAGGTAATGTACAGAGGGATTACAATTACATAAATAAGGAAATGAGTACAATTCTTGTCGAATAGTATTACTCCCCCCCCTCATTTTTTCCTGCTTTCTCTCCCCACAACTCCTTCTCCCTCCCCCAGGTTATAAAGTTCATTTCCAACATAGCCTCTTATGAGAATTGCCGTTGCACTGGTTCATGTTTTGTCCTTTGTCTCACCATTTCTGTGATTCTTTCCTTGGGTTGTATAACATTAGCCTATATCTTTATTTTTAAAAGTCCTGTTGCCAGGCACTGGTGGCTCACACCTGTAGCTAACTCAGAAGGCTGAGATCTGAGGACCATGGTTCAAAGCCAGCCTGTGCAGAAAAGTCTGTGGGACTCTTTCTCTAATTAATTACCAGAAATCTGGAAGTGGCTCAAAGTGGTAGAATGCTAACCTTGAGCAGAAAAGCTCAGGGACAGCACCCAAGCCCTGAATCCAAGCCCCACAACTGACAGAAAAAAAGTCTTCTCTTGTTTAACTCCCTTCGAGAAGCCATTTTCCTATGGTATTGCCATATTGTCTCCCTTCAGGGTTGTATGTGGGCTGGTTTCTGCATCTGCAATGCTGTTGTCATCTCTTCTTGCCCAGTCTTCTGCATCAATACCACGTACTTCTGTGGCATCTACTTCATGTACCTCCACTAGCCATGGCCCACTTCAAAGCGATCTTCCCCTAAGTCTTCAAGATGGGTTGAAATTTGTTCCACTATTCTTTGGGAATGCTTCACCACAAAGAATATAAAACACCCCAACTGCACAGCCCAACAGCATATAAGTTTGTTGTGGCCTTTCCTTATCTGTTCATCTAGCCTCATTACAGCGGGGAGCAAAATAGTCCCTCAACAACAACAAAATTATTGATGCAAGTGATATAACTTATTTGTGATAGTTCACACATTTCCAAGTAAATAGAACTCAAATCTCTGTGATAATTTGGAACATTTTAACCCAGACTTAGTCTATTTATAATCAGCATTTTGGAACTATCTATCTATCTTGAAGTATTATTAAGGTGATTCAGGGGAAAACACCTATGAAATGTAATGCTGAGTGAGAGAAGAGAAGTTTTAACAAACAAATATCTGCACATCTTTATCCAAGCTATGATTCTAAAGAATAAGCAGATCCAAGGCTCCAATTCTCTGTTAGATAACTCTAGCTTCCTTTATTATACAGTAATGAAGCTGTGGTCTAAATTTGGATCCAAATTTTTCTCAACTGTTAAATTAAGAAAAAGAGAGTTCTCAACTATTGTTTTAAAGTATCTCTCTCTATATCTATCTATCTATATAGATAGATAGATGTAGAGATCTTTGTTTTTCTCTTTTATGAGTTTATTTCATTTATTATTCCTATGCTTTATAAATATGGCAGGCTGGATATATGCTGATCAGAAAGCAATAAATGAAAGATGCTAGGAGCTAGAGTAGATAAGCCTAACTACACAATTGGATCAAAAGTATGAAAGTAGGAATCACTCTGGCCTTCTACAAATTTAAAATATTAAATACAGAGACCCTCATGGCTCATGGGCAGATTCCAATATTGCAGTCCAGGGACTGGAACACCATGTGATCCTGACACATGGTAGAGCCTAGAAGAGGCCTGTGCCCAGATGCTGCTAAGACAGTGTTCATTGAAGGTCTTGATTTCTGTGGTCCCATTTATTTAATGGGGTCACACGAAAACTAACAGCTATGATTGTATCAACTTACATGAATTGTTTTACAGTCACCCTAAGTTTTAAAGGCACCTATTAGGAGAAGAGACAAAGACAAGAAGCTAAGCGTGAACATGAATGTTTTGGAAATTGTGATCATACCAAGAATGAGATGGGGAATCTGGAGACAAAGTGGGATCTGATAGGAGAGAAGGTTATTGCAAGAAGGTCCTATGAGGTAGAAAAGCTCAGTGCTAAATAAATGCCTTACTGATACCTTTCACTTCTGACTTTTAAGTAAGTATTTCTGACAGATTATATAGACAGTGTGATGATTATTTACTACCAAATCAACTTTATATACTTCTTAAATCATTTCTACTTACATCTTCATGAAGGAATCTCACCATAACTTTAGTGGAATTTATTGCTAATATTCACTTTTTATATACAGGGGAAGAATAGTTAATGGGGCATGTCCAGGATCCTATCAAGAAATCATGGAAGAGGTAGAGTCCAGTTGCTAGTCTGCGGACTCTTAAGTTGCATGTACAGTGGCCAAACTCTATTGACTTTTTCCAGTCCCCAGGGCTGGGAAAGCTATTGAGAGCTTCCCTAGCACGTTTAACCCAGTACATCAAACACAACCACAGAGACCGGAATTGCTAGTTCTTTTGAACACTGTGGTGTACACGATGAATTCACACAGAGGAAAACTCCCTCGGGAGGAGTGCAAATGAACGCCTCACATCACATCATTTCAGGAGCTTATTTCTAAGTGCCTGTTACACTCATTAGAGAACCTCAGGGGGTACACCCAGGATTACTTCCTTGGTATAATCAGTTTATGCGGTGCTCCCTTGTTCAGTCAGCGAACAATAGGAAAAAAAATGATAGAGATATTCAGAAGCAATAGATTTTGTTTTTGTTTGCCCAGGAATGATTCTTGCAAAGAAACATTGAAGCATGCTCTGAACTCCTGGGAGTGTGGGGATTTAGTTTTTCAGCTGAGTTCAATAATCTCTTGAGTCTTTGGGTCAGTCTCTAGGGTCAAGATGGCAAGGGCTGCATCTTTAAGAAATTTCATTTCACTAGAGAATTCAAGAAGAGAGGAAGAATACTTTGGCTCTTTCAGTATTGAAAGCCTAAAACCCAAGAACCATGACAGCAAATATTGTTGGGTCAAGGAACTCTAGACTAGGCTAGGGATCAATCTAGAGAGCTGCCCTTCACGACCTGGGGCACTTCTGATATTTTTGCATGATATTGGCCAAGTTATTTCATGTCCCTTAGGTCTCAGTTTTTCTCATCCATGACAGGAGTTAGAGGGTAGCATTCCTCCACGATCCAGCACTGCTCTCTTCTTTTGGTTGTGGCTTGGACCTAGTTCATTGCCTTTTGGTAAATAGTGTTTGTGGTATAGCCAGCATTTTGGAAGTCAGTTCTGCAACATCTCCTCCACCTACACTTTTTACTGATGCAGAAAATGCCGTATCAGTGAAGTTGTATCCTAATTGAAAAGCGCACAATATTATTTCACTGCTTTAAAATAAACCTGTAAAAGTGGCAGAATCCTACCCAAACAGCTAATCGGTCACTGAAAGAAAAAAGTTCCCTAATCAAGTGAATCTAATCACAAAAGGACTCTGGGGAAGGGGAATTAAAAAAAATAATTTGTTGAGGCAAAATTCACACCGGTATATAATTAATGACTTGGAAATAAATAAATCTCAATGTGCTGTCATGTCCATTTTACCTAGTGCCCAAATAACAATATGGTATACCATTAGACAGTTTGACCTCAAGAGAAGGTGAGTCTTGAAAGACACAAAGACTGACGGATGGACAAAGCACCTCCCAAATATACAGGCACTCTATCTGTGTGTCTCTCTGTCTTTGTCTCTCTCTGTCTCTGTCTGTCTCTCTGTCTCTCTGTCTGTCTCTCTCTGTCTCTCTCTCTCACACACACATACACACACACAAATACACATGCACCTCCCTCATTATCACTTATAGTGCCAAAGTTAGCACAGATGCTCTGCACTCTAAACACGAAATCATATTTTCCTAGAGTACAACAGAGTGTTGATGAGTTCCTGATCAACACCTGGCTTCAAATCCTGTCTGCTATTGAGTGGCTTTCATATGCATCCTAGAGGAGAGATACAGTGACTTAAAGTGACAATGCACATATACATATAGGTTAGGGAAAAAAAATAGGGTTCTGTGCTACTGAGGATGGATGGAGCTGCTGTTTACTACTGCAAAACAAGTCTAGATAAAACAGGTCTAGAACATAGTGGGTGGGCTAGCCTGGCCTAGCAGTATCTTACTGACCTTTGTCTCTACTTACTGAGTTAGGTACCAGCGTAGAAAGATGAAACATTTCTGTTGTTTTCAGCTTCCACTGGTGGCATTTAAACATTGCCCTGTTTCTTTTCTTCACTTTTAGCTGATCTGTTTAAATGTGCCTGGCCTGAGTCAAGTTACTATCCTACGATAAAATATGCCTCCCACCAAAATATTTCCCTTCTGCTTGAATACCTATGCCAGAGCTCTGCTACAAGTCTCTGCTTTGAAGGTCTTGGTCTTCCTTTCTCACATTTGCCTTATTTATTTTCCTTATTGTTTCCTCAGGGCACTGAGCTATTATACAAAGAAGAGTATCATGAGGGGTAACCGACTTTTGTGAGATGTAGTTCTTTCTTCTTATCCTTTGCTCTTTCTTTCTTTTGTTCCTTCCTTCCCGTCAATTCAAATTCCATTTGTCAGCTCTAACCAGAGTTTGGCTTGGGTGGTTTTAGACTGCTAGGTTGGGCAGTTCTTCAACTTATCCCACATTTTCCCTCTTAGTTACAGAAGTATCGAGAGTCACTCACCTTGTAGTCCTCCCCGCAACAGCAAATGCTACTCCCTTGAGTCCTATCTCTGATTTTTTCCCCACACGAGTCTTATTTTTTTTTATGAGCCCTGATTTCCAAATAGTACTTCACAGAAAATCTTTGTGGCCCTACTTTCTGAATCTATCATTTCTCTAGAAGCTCTAAGTAATTACAGACCTTGCCCTGAAAACATCAATTTTCAGTGCTCCAGTTCTTTAATTCTGAGGAACCTGTGTTTGCTAAGTCCTCATTTTGAAGTGCAAATCATCTGCTCAAAGAGGAACACATAGTATAACCCAAGTACATTCTTCTCTGACTCTGCCCACCCTGTTCTTTTAGCACATATATAACTTGGGGGGGGGGGGAAATGTATTGCAAACTTTAGCAAGAATCCCTTTTAATCCCGGAAGCTCTCAATTTTGTCTAATCCATGTGTGGCCCCTTTGAAAGTCCATTTCTGTCAAAGAACTGCCAAGAATGTGGCCCTGTGGACATGCGGCTAGAAACGTTATGCATGAGTAGCTCTGCAGCCCATTTTCCCTCAATTGGAATGGCAAATCTACTGCAAATGGAACAGAATACGTTTATAGTTTAGTGTCAGTAGATTTATTGTCTGCAAACTGTCCTGCTTGCCCATTGTCATTGGCCACTGAGTTGCATGTGGTGTATTTAGCAGTTATGTCTCTTTTTAAGTGAGCTCATGATTCAGAATTTAAATTTCCAAAAGCGATTAAGTGATACATGAATTCATTTTACAGTGAAGCCTAGTTTGCAAATGGTTGGAGAATGAGCTATCTGTTGGCTTTCATTAGCAGAGTGAGTCCATGTATTCTAACTACAAAAGAAAGCATTTCCACGTATTTTTCCCCAGGCACTGGCAAAAAAAAGACCTGGCCAGCAAAAAGCTGTATCTATTGGAAATGGCAGACAAACTTAGATCCTAGACATGTAGGATTAGAGCAGGTGGAGAGTTTATACAGACATATAGAGGCCATAGCATGAAGCCTATAGGGCCAGGGAGATGAGAACTCAGTGACAGTTTTTAAGAAGGAAAACAAAATGATCATATCTATGTTTTCTTTATATTCTTTATTTTTTATTTTCTTTAGTAGATATACAAGGGGCTACTATTCAAAATGTCAATCTATTTTAGCAACATTTCTCTCAAAAATGTGGAAGCTAGATAGGAAAATCTCCTTGAGACAGGCAGGTAGGGAGCAATTAATCAGCCAAAGAAAGAATAGGAAGAACCCCTTTAAGATCATGGTAGAAGAGATAAAGAGGAATGAACGACCTACTAGTCATTTTAGTTTATAAATATAGCCTAGATGTCAGACCTGCTGTATGTTGGATTTAAGAAGTCAGAAGAAGACTTAATGGACTTTCAGGTTTTCATTTTGAGAGAATAGATGTTACAAATAGAATGGGTGAAAAGTTAGATTTTGATTATTTTATACCACTTAGAATTTTATTAAAGATTTCATATTATTGCAAGGCCTGTAGTTTTATTGGCAAATGGAAAAAGATAATGAAGACCTGAAAGTTAATCAGGCATTGGTAGCTCATGGCTGCAATCTTAGCCTCTCAAGAGTCTGAGATCTGATGATCTTGGTTTGAAGCCAGCCTGGGCAGGAAAATTCATGCGACTCTTATCTCCAATTAACCACCAAAATGCAGGAGCGGAAATGTGGCTAAGAAACAGCATCCAGACTCTAAGTTCAAAATAGCAAAATTAAATCTGAAAGTCATCTGTGTGGCTTCAATGCTACTGTCTCATGAGAATGATGATTTCTTCAATGCTACTGTCTCAGGAGCATGATGATTGCCATTCCTTAGGAAATGGTGAGGAGGGAAGAAGAAAGCTGATGACAGCCTTCAATAAAAGATGTCTTTAGCATTTCCCATCAGTTATGGGATCAGCGATTAAAATCTGTATCTTTTTGCAGGCATGTTTGTAGGAAAACGACTCCACCTCTATGTAAGTTTGCATTAGAGTGAGCCTACAGCTAAGTAATAGCTTTCACGTGACATGAGAACTCTATTGGTCCCTTCCTGGAGAGCCAAAGCCAAAGCAATGGCCCCTCTTAAGGGTTGCAGGCTGGATTTAACACCAGGAAACAGATGCTAACTTCTGTGGGTTTAGCAAAACTTCAGCTGTGTAGGAAAGGACAAGAGTGGCTCCTGGAGGAGGGGACATTGTGTCTCCAGGTGTTCAGAGCTTGTTGTTTTCTTCTTCCCTTATCTTCTTGAAATAATCTCTCTGGGAGTTGAGACCTAGGGTGAAGGTCCCCTCGTGTGTTAATACAATCTCTAAAGGAGTCAAATTCTCTTTCCTTCAGTTTTGACTAATTTGTGTTTTCATAATTCCAGTGATGGGCTTGGATAGAGAAAAATAGAAGTGAGAAAAGAAAAAGAAATACTAATAGAAAGCAAAATGCCCCCCGGCGGCAAGCTGGTGGCATCCAGAGGCTGTAGATAATGGATTAGCTTTTACCTATTTCCATAGCAACAGCTTAGCTGCTCTTAAACACTTCTTTAAAAGCTTCTGATAAATGTATCCTGTGACCCTGAAAACTTTTCCATCTCCCTCCTGACTTCTTTCATCTTCAACCCCTCCTTTTCCCTTTTGCCCCACAAAAACATCAATTATTACCCATAACCTTGTAGCACTTGCTTGGTTTTTCTGCAGACCTGCTTCTTTTCAGAGCCTGAGATGGATTTGGCAGTGTGAGACAGACAAAACTCTTCTCTCTTCCCTACCTTTTGTTCTCTTTCCTCTCATTTCTCCCTCCTTTTTGCTTCTTTTACCCCTACTTCTTTTTGCCTCTACCCTTTCTCGCTCTCTTTCTTCCTTTCCCCTTTCCAGTTCTCACCTTTGTCTCTCCTACTTCTTAAGCTAAAGATAAACAGAAATCATCATTGTCAGGATCAATGGAGCTCAAATGGAAAGCTCCATCAAAGAGTTAGTAGTGTTAATTGAGCACTTACTGTGATCAACTGGACACATGGACAGAGTAACACAGAGTGGAAAACATTCTGATTTCTACAGTTGCTATAGAAAAAATAAAAATAGTCTTAAGGGGAGAGGAAGAATAAAGGCTGGTGAATTTATTTGAAGTACATTTTATGCATGTGTGGAATTATCACAATGACATATATTTGCACATTTAATGTACCCTAATAAAGAAGATAACAAAGGGGCTGGGAAGGTGGCTCAGTGGTAGAGTGCTTGCCTTGCATGCATGAGGCCCTGGGTTCAATCTCTCAGTACCACATAAGCAGAAAAAGCTGCAAGTGGCACTGTGACTCAAGTGGTAGAGCGCTAGCCTTGAGCTGAAGAGCTGAGGGACAGTGCCCAGGCCCAGAGTTCAGGCCCCACAAATGACCCCCCCCTCCCAAAAAAAGAAGAAGAGTAGAACAGAGAAATCAGGCTTCATAATCAACCAGGATCTTGTAAAAGAGTAGAGAATCTAAAGACAATACTTTAGCTCTGGAGGAGTCACTTCTATGGGACTTGGGCAATGGTTTTGATTATCATTAACTTAGTTTTTTTCCTATATTAGAATTTTAACTCAGGGCATTGAACTTTCTCATTTAGTGCTCTGCCACTTGAACCAGGCCTCCAGCCCAGCTTTTTGCTGGTTAATTGGAGATGGAATTTCATGGACTTTTCTACCCAGGCAGTTTGCCTTCAAACTGACACCTACTAGATCTCATCCTCTTGAGTAGTTAGCATTACAGACCTGAGCTACCAGTGTTTAACTTGCATTTTCATTTTTAATCTGTAAAATGAGAATATATAGTCTGAAAAGAAGTAATACAAAGCTGATGTCTCACAGCTATAATGCTAGCTACTTTAGTGGCAGAGACCTGAGGATCAATGTTTGAAGCCATGGTGGCCATACAAACTTGAGAGATTCTGTATCTCCAATTTAATCAGCGCAAAGCTAAACACTAAAACACTAAAGCAGTACCAACAAAAAAGAGGTATTATGAGAATCAAATGGTATGGGTCATAGATGCATAGCTATGTATATCCCACAGAGGTCAATTTCATGTTATAGTAATTGTTGTTACTGGCTAGGTATCTTGTAAAAAAACCAACTTAGTGATTTGAGAACTAAGTGTGGGCCAGAATGGTCATAAAGGGAAAGGGGAAAGTGTAAGGTAGCCATGAAAAGATGAAAAGGGTTTAAGTACAGCGGAAGGTGAGAATTGAAGTAAGAGGGTATCTAAGGGAACAGGAGACAGACCAACATATGGGCTCTGCTTACTGAATCTCCTCTTTTTGCATACCCTGCACATAGTAGGGTATGTATGTGTGTTTTGTGCATTCATTCCACCAATAGAAAGATCATGGTTTTCAAAGAAACCTAAGAGCGGAGACTGAAAAATGATTCTTTATCTAAAAGACCTCTGAAAAGGTCCAGTGTCAGCACTTTTATGAAGCTTTTCCAATCCCCTGAGAGAATCACACCCACCAAGTTCCTCACTCTGTGGGTGCCATCCCATTATCCTCCTACAAACCACAAAATAACAGGAATTAAAGCTTCTTTATCTCTAGCTCTTCAATTCCTGGCACAGTGCCTAGAACACAGAAGGATGCTAGCAAATGTTTGTTAAATAAAGATATACCTTCACAGATGCCATGAGCCAGACAGGTAAACTAAGAAAAGTTTTCTTGAAGGGTTGAACTTCCAAGTGGGTTTTGCATAAAGCAAAGAATGTAGATAGCAATAGTTACTGGAGGCATTTCCCCTAACTTAAGAGAAGCTTCAGAGCAAATCAACCTTCACCTTTCTACAAGTAGGGAAATGGAGACACTGAAGACCACCCCTGTGAATACACTTCACAGACCAAGCATGAGTCCTTTCTCTTTCTGACTCCAGAGTTAATAAAGGAAGGAAGAACATGAAGAGTCCTAAAATCCTTATGCTACTTACCTAAGCTTGTCATAGACTGTTCAGTTTATCTGGGGTTTAAGTGTGCGATATCTCTACCTCTCACCATGAAAAAAGACCTCGGAGTCTACCAATGCCAAACATAGCCTCTATATGTAGATTCTAAATTGCTTTCCAGCTCCTATAGATCTAATCTGATATATACCATGAACATTGTACTTAATAACAACAGCTTTAAGTTCAATATAATGGGTAAGTTGGCATAATTATTTTATTATCTCCTTTCAGAGATACCAAGTGTAGTAAAGTGAGAACTTGACTTCTAGACTTATAAAGTCTAGAAGTATGTGTGTTTATGTATGTGTGGGGAGGTGTGGGAGAGGGAGAGACAGACAGACAGACAGACACAGAGACAGACAGACAGAGATATATAGAGATATAGATATAGATACATATGTATACATATATACAGAGAGAGAGAGAAAGAGAGAGAGAGAGAGAGAGAGAGAGAGAGAGAGAGAGAGAGAGAGAGAGAGAGAGAGAGAGAGAGAGAGAGAGAGAGAGAGAGAGGAGAGAAAGTATCTGGGCTTGAATTTGGGACCTAGGCACCATCCCTGAATTTGTTGTTGTTGTTGTTGTTGTTGTTCAAGGCTAGCACTTTACCTCTTGAGCCACAGCTCCACTTCCAGGTTTTTGTAGTTAATTGGAGGTAGGATTCTCTCAGACTTTTCCCATTCCATCTGGTTTCAAAATGTAATTCTCAGATCTCAGCCTCCTGAATAGCTAGGATTATAGGTGTAAGCCTGTAATCAGAAACTAGCTTCATAATTTCTTAAACTTTTTCCCATAAATCAGTATCACACATAAAATCAGGACTCATGTTTAGCACCGGAGGGAACCTTGACATGTAAGTATGAGAATGTGTTCTTAACGGAATCATAATTCTTCCTGTGGGCTTCTAAGTAGGGAAATCCTGGAATCAGGGTACTTTGGAGAACAAAGTAGAATCCAATATTCACCTAGGAAAACCTAATTTCTCCTCTTTCTGGCAATGTTTAATGGTAGTAGATTAATTACCCAGAGTAGCTTTGAAAGTCATTGGAGGGTCTGCCAATCACGTTGTTAAGAATGAACAGCAGCCAGCTGAATGTGGGATTCCTGAAAGCAGGAAAAGAAAGCTCCCAAATGTCTTCTTAATGACAGTGGGATATGTGTGCTGGTGTGTGGTAGGCTTGTTTTGTGAAACTTGGGAGAGCTATCTGTGCTTCCTGCATTGCTTGGAAGTTTCTGTTCTGTTGTGGGAAACTATTTAGTGAAGTTGGATCCCACACAGTCTCTTGGTTATGTACATCTCTACAAGTGTCTTTCCTCTAGACCCTGATTGCTTCATTGGTAGGAGTTGAGGGGATTTATCACTAGGAAACTTCTTTTTTTTCCAATATAGTACTGAAACTTCTCTTTTTCCCTCTTAATAATTTTTTTAATTATGAAAATACCATTCAGAGGGGTTACAGTTACATGAGCAAGGTAATGAGTACATTTCTTACCAAGATTGTTGCCTCCTCCTTTGTTTCCCCTTCCCACCCCTGCCATCTCACCTCCCCCCCGCCCCTCCCCCAACCCCCCCACCCCCTCCACCCTCTCCAAAGTTGTAAAGTTCATTTTTTGACATAATGTCTTGTACATCTCATTGTTGCAATGGGTCCACCTGTATCCCTATTTAAACAATTTGGTTTTTTCCCTTCCCCTCCCCAAATTATACCAACATCAAATACAGTAGATGAATGGATCAAGAAAATGTGATATATATATATATATATATATATATATATATATATATATATATATACACACAATGGAATTCTCTGCCTCCATCTGAAAGAATGACATTGCCCCATTTGTTAGGAAATAGAAAGACTTGGGAAAAAAATATTAAGTGAAGTAAGCCAGGCCCAAAGAAACATAGGTCCCATAGTTTCTCTTATTTACAAAAACTAGTATATGTCTGAGACAAACTAGGAAACTTCTTATGCCTCTTTCAACTCTAAAAGTTCATACCAAAGGAAAATATTCTCAGGAGAGGATAGTAAAGGCTCAATAGCTTATATGCATGTGATGATATAAAATAATGTTTATTGAAATGAACTCCAAAAAATGGAAACAAGTGTGGTTTTCTTGCTTTCTTTTTCTCTCCTTTGTCACTGTTTTTGATTTCTGTACTTTTTGGCTTGTATGTAAGTTTATCTGTTTTGGAGAGGATAAAGGGTAGCATAGAAATGGTGGGACAAAGAAAAACAAATGTAGCAATGATACTCACTAGACATGTTAAAAATGAACTATACAACTTGTAAGGGAGGAGGGTCAGGAGAAAGGTGGGAGAAAAGGAGGGAAGAGGTGACACTGTTAAAAAAAGAAATGTACTCATTACCTGACTTATGTAACTGTAACTCTTCTGGACATCACCTTTACAAAAACAATCAAAAAGGTCATGATTCTATAACTCAACGCAAGGCCAAAAGTGTTCTCAATGCCCTTGAAGATCTGTGGGTAGGACTATCATTCCAGGAGAATGAACATTCAAGTGAGATCTATGTTTCTTGTAAATATTATACGGTCCATTTTTATTTTTTTATTGTGAAAATACTGTACAGAGGGGTTACAATTACATGGGCAAGATAGTGAGTACATTTCTTATCAAGCATTGTAGCCTCCTCCTTTGTTTACCCTTCCCATCCCTTCCCATCCTCCCTCCCCCCCACCCAATCCTCCCCCCCACAAGTTGTAAAGTTCGTTTTCTACATGACAACTTGAGAGTACATTTCTTATCAAGCATTATAGCCTCCTCCTTTGTTTCCCCTTCCCATCCCTTCCCATCCTCCCCCCCTCCACCAAAGTTGTAAAGTTCATTTTTGACATAACAACTTGTACATCTCATTGTTGCAATGGGTTCCCCTGTATCCCTATTTAAACTATTTGCTTTTTTCCTTCCCCTCCACAAATTATACCAACATCAAATACAGTGAAAGCAGGAGTTATACCTTGGGGGAGGGACATACAAAGCAACAAAGAAATAATCTTATAAATGTGTTAGAAACAATCACATTAAAGAAAAAAACATTTGAATACACTTCTTAGGGTTCATTTCCCTAACATCAACTTATCTGACCTTTTCTGCTTGACTCAGACATATACTAGTTATTGCAAATAAGGGAAACCCTGGGACCTGTGTTTCTTTGGGCATGGCTTACTTCACTTAATATAATTTTTTCCAAGTCTTTCCATTTCCTAACAAATGGGGCAATGTCATTCTTTCTGATGGAGGCATAGAATTCCATTGTGTATATATACCACATTTTCTTGATCCATTCATCTACTGAAGGGCATCTGGGTTGGTTCTATATCTTAGCTATGGTAAATAACGCTGCAATAAACAGTCGTGCTGGTAGCTTTAGTATGGTCTTGTTTGTGAACATTTGGGTAAATGCTCAAAAGTGGGATTGCTGGGTCATAGGGGAGCTCTATGTGGAGTCTTTTGAAGAACCTCCCTACTGCTTTCCAAAGTGGTTGAACAAGTTTACACTCTCACCAACAATGCAGTAGGGTTCCCTTCTGTCCACATCCCCTCCAGCATCTGTTGTTATTAGAGTTCTTGATTATAGCCATTCTAACTAGGGTGAGGTGGTATCTCAATATTGTTTTGATTTGCATTTCTTTTATGGCTAGGGAGGTTGAGCATTTCTTCATGTGTCTATTGGCCATCCTTCTTTCCTCTTCAGAGAAGTTTCACTGTAATTCTTTATCCCACTTATTTATTGGGCCGTTGTTTCTTTGAAGATTTGTTGTTGGGGGATATAAGGTCCATTTCTAGAATGTGACATTTCTCTCCTTATTAGCTATACTTTTATTCAAACAAGGTGAATTTTATATTTTCCTTCAAAGTCTTTACATTCTCTTCAAGAAGAGATCATCCTTTGTTTGACTTCATAGTCGGTAGCATGTGAGCAACTATGATAGAGATAAACTAATGGGAAAGAGAATAGAAAGAAACATGGGAGGGGGTGAAAGTCAGAGAAAAACGAGGGAGTGGGGTAGCACTGTTCAAAAAGAAATGTACTCATTACCTGACATCAAACTGTAAGCCCTCTGTACATCACCTTTATAATAAGATGTAAACTTTAAAAAAGAAGAAAGAAAGAAATGTGGGAAGGTGCTTTCTAAGTTAGTATCTCATCTCTTCTCATTTTGTATTCAAAACCAAACCCAGAAGGTCCAATTCAGTCTTGGATACATTCATTGGTGAAGTAAGAGTGGCCCAGACTTTGGACAGAGAGAACCTGGGGGAATGTGGGGAGAAACATATAGGAATGCATTATTCATCCCATTTTATCAGATAATGAGATGTTCTACATGAATGAGTCTTCTAGATAACAAAATCATTTTTCCCAACACTCAAACTTCCTTTTAACTTGAGACTATTTATGTATTTTGTTGAAAATGTGTTTTAGGCATCTCTATCTAGAGTCCTGATTATAATTTAATCATATGTTGATTACCATTATGTTTTCATCTGGAACTAGGGATATTTTTCTCACAAATTTGCCACCCATCCAGCTATAGGGTGTGGGTGTGTGTGGGTGTGATTGTGTGCGTGCGCGCGCACACACGCGCACGCTTCTGTGTGTGCGTGTCAGTACTGGAGCTTGAACTCATACTTTTGTGCTCTCACTTCATTTATTTTGCTCAAGACTAGCAATGCACCACTTGAAGCACACCTCTACTTCCAGCTTCTGCTGGTTAATTAGAGATTAATTATATCATGTAGTTTTCAGCCTGGGCTAGTTTTTGAACTTCAGGCCCCAGATCTCAGCTTCCTGAATAGCTAAGATTACAGAAGTAAGACATCAACATATACTGTGCGCAAGATATGCTCTTCTGTGGCTCTATATCTTGACATCATAATTCCTGCTGAATTTGGTGCCTTCTTCGCTGTGGGTGCCATTTATTTGGGCATCTGTTTATGGGACTCTTTCCCTTTCTTTCTTCTAATCTTTTGTCCACAGTGACTTAAGTTTAAATGGATGTCTCCAGGGAAAGGCAAACAGGATAGCCTATTAAAGCAGCCACTTTATTTTTTTCACGATTCCAAGTTTACCATTCAGTTCAGATTCACAAACAATGATCTGATGTCTGTTCAATGAGAATATTTGTTTGGAACTGGGATTGTAAAAAGTGCCTTTAAGTGTTTAATGTCCACTAAGAGAGGCAGATAGATGCTTCTCATTTCTCAGGAATGTCAAATAGGTAAAGGCCATAAGTTGACTTTATTGCATAAAGTATTTTAGTAAAAGAAAACAGGTAGCATAGAAATAGAAGACAGTACTTAGAGAGATCCCTAGAAATATACATATATATATATATAAGATGAAATGTTATATAATATATTATATTATATATAATACATATATACAATATGCATAATATATATAATATGAAACCTAAAGACTAAAAAAGATGAATAGGAGTTTTCAAAGTAGAAGAAAAATAGATAAATATGCCCCAGACACAGACTTGGACATTTCAAGACTTTGGGAAATGCCATCTCCATCTATCTGTCAGACTGTCTGTCTTTCTACTTAGCTATTTATTTTTGTCCCAGTACTGGATCTTTAACTCAGAACTTAGGTACTGTCCTTAAGCTTTGTCTGTCAAGCCTTGCACCCTAATACTTGATACACACATTTAATTCTGGCTTTTTACTCGTTAATTGAAAATAAGAATATCACAGACTTTTCCTGGCCTGGCTTCAAATCATGGTCCTGGTATCTCAGCCTTCTGACTGGCAAGAATTACAGGAATGAGCCCCAAGGTCTTAGTTCTGTGTCCATATCTTATGGAGAACTGAACACATGGGTTGAATAACAGTACTATTTATTTTATTTAGAGTATTTAAAAATCATATTCTTTGAAAAATATTGATGAAATAGGTGTTTCTGCTCAACATCAAATTACTTATTAATATGTGATTGTTAAAGAGAGAGGATTAGGCTCTCCAAGGGGAACTTCTCAATATTTGATATCTTATTTCTTGCAAAGGTGGCAAAGTATCTCACAGGAATGGAGAGGTGATCCTTTGTGATGTCTAACCAATTGTCTCAGTTTTAACAAGGGTGATAGAGGTTCTTCATTTACCTTTAAAGCATAATTAAAGAAATATGATCCTCAGAGCAGCAGTAGCTTCATTTAGAAACTTCTTCAAGTGGGAATGTTCTGACTTCATGTAAAACCTTCTCGTTTAGGAACTGGGGAAGGAACTCCACTATCTCTTCCTCCGCTACTCTTGTAACTCATCCTGGAGTATGATTTTGCTGAGCACATGGACCAGGGCTTGAGCTTCAGAATAACACATTAAATTAAGGGAAACACAAATTGGGTATTTGTACCCCTCCACCTACTGTCCCATTGTTGTGTGCATGGATTGGATGGCTAGTCATGTTGGGGGCACAAAGACCGCTTTTTTTGTGTCCACATATAGAGTATCACCAGTTTAGTTTGAAGAGCTTAATTGCTTTGTTTTTAATTTGTGAATTGGGCAATGCATCATTCCATACATTAAAATGTTTGAATGAGTAGAACAGAACACATTGTCTTTATTATCTACCTGTCTGTCTGTCTATCTACTTACCCTGAGCTTTAACTCAATACCTTGATACTGGCCTTAGCTTTTTCTGACAAGGCTGTCACTCTACTGCTTGAGACACATGTTTACTTCTGGCTTTTTGCTGGTTAATTCGAATCTCACAGACTTTTCCTGGCCTGGCTTTAAATCACGGTCTTGGTATCTCAGCCTTTTGACTAAAGAGGTCTATAGGAATGAGCCCCCAGGACAGGAAAGTGCTAAGGGAGGACCCAGAACCAAAACCCCAAAAGTGGATGGATTACTTCATTGGAACTTTCTTCTTACAGTAGGGACAGATAGATGGGGCAATAGAAAAACAATGATTGGTTATTTCAGATTACCTGGTTGTGTACAGATGGAAGCAGAGGGAATAACTATTATATATCTCTCTTATGCCAATTGTCTAGCTGTTTAAACACTTTGGCTGTTATCTCTTTAATTCTGATTTCTCAACATGTAGCTTTGACTTGATAAATGAGATTTTATCATGAGAGGCTCCAATTTGAGGTCTATTAGGATCCGGTGTGCAAGCTTTGTCTTTGTCTAAAGAAAGTGACTCTTAGGATCTCTCCTCCTCCTCCTCCTCCTCCTCCTCCTCCTCCTCCTCCTCCTCCTCCTCCTCCTCCTCCTCCTCCTCCTCCTCCTCCTCCTCCTCCTCCTCCTCCTCCTCCTCCTCCTCCTCTTCTTCTTCTTCTTCTTCTTCTTCTTCTTCTTCTTCTTCTTCTTCTTCTTCTTCTTCTTCTTCTTCTTCTTCTTCTTCTTCTTCTTCTTCTTCTTCTTCCTCTTCTTTTTTCCTTCTTTTACTTTCTTTTTATCGTTCTTATTTTTCTCTCTTCTTTCTCCCTCCTTCCCCCCTTCTTTCCCTTCCATCTCTTTCTTTTTTTCTTTCTCTTTCTTTCTTTCTTTCTTTCTTTCTTCCTTTCTTTCTTTCTTTCTTTCTTTCTTTCTTTCTTTCTTTCTTTCTTTCTTTCTTTCTTTCTTTCTTTCTTTCTTTCTTTTCTTTCTTTCTTTCTGCCAGAACTTGTGCTAGAATCAGGGTTTGGACATTGTCTTTTAGATTCTGAATGCTAGTGTTCTACCACTTGAGCCACACATCCACTTCTAGCTTTTTGGTAGTTTATTGGAAATAAGAATCTCATGGACTTTCTTTCCCTCATCAGCTTTGAACCTCTGGATCCTCAGATCTCAGCCACCTGAGTAGCTAGAATTACAGGTGTGAGACAATGGCACCTGGCTTGTTGACTTTAACATTAGGTAGACTCTCTATTCCTGATGTAGACCTTGATTCTAAAGGGCTATGTTTTATTTTACAGTGTACTGAGAAAAACACAAATTAGGGCACTTCCAGGAACCAACCTGGAAACTGGAATGCTACACACTTGATTTATAAATGACTCAAAGATTGAACCATAAATTAAAATGGAGTGAGAAGGTGGCACAATCAGAAAAAGGGGATATAATTGCTCTGTTCAGATGTTTCATGGTATCTGGTTATTCTGGCCTGTTCACCAATTGCACAAATATCATACCTCCCATGGAAAGCAGGCAGGTAGAGTCTACAGCCAGGAAACCAGTAGCTGAAAAGTCATCCTTCCTCTTCTCAAAGACCTGCTCCAGGCTTCCAGAGTCATCCTTTCTGACTGATGTAGGGTTTATCCAAAAGACTGATTCCACGGCCTAGGGTAGTTGCTGTTGTCTTTTTCTACCTGGAAGCTAGCTCTTGTCATGAGATGAGTTTGTGTTTAGGTCTCTTACCCATCACATATGATAGTCCTTGATCAAGTTCATGGAAGAGGGTGTTACACAATCTACACAAATTTAGAAATTATGTGTGCATTCCAATCGTAGAGCGTACACGTGGGAGAGCAGCAGGAGAGACCAAATGAAAGAGAAGAAAGGTGAAGTGTGGCAGGGTCCTGCTGAAAAACAGATAAGGCCACAACCTACTAATTAGCATGATTCCAGCTGAGAAGGAGCTCTCTGTGTTATTTGGGAGTCTGGTCACCTTCCATCTGAAGAGATACTAGAAATCTCTTGGCTGGTTAATATTTTTAAGGGAATTGGATAGAAGAGAGTTTATTCATTGCCTGGCTCTACTCTGTTGCCTTTGATTAAATGTTGGTTTTTAGATACGTACTATTAACACTTGTATGTTTCTTTATCTAGCTTTTCAATGCCACTTATTTGAGGGGGAGACGAGTAGGTGAATGCAAATGTGAAGAATGTGACGCCTCGGACCTCAAAGTCCTGAATCCCCCACCTGGTCATGATTCAACTCTCCACTAATTGTGTGACTGTGTGACTGTGTGACGTGTGTGTGCGTGTGTGTGTGTGTGTGTGTGTGTGTGTGCGCGCGCACACGCGTGCATGTATATAAAGGGACAGACAGGAACTCCGTACTCATTTCTTAGCTAGAACTTGTTCTTCAGAATATAGACACATTCTTCATTTTTTTGTACTTTGAATTGTTCTGTGTTCCCTTTAACGTGTGTGTGTGTGTGTGTGTGTGTGTGTGTGTGTGTGTGTGTGTGTGTGTGTGTGTGTGTGTGTGTGTGTGGTATTGCGGTTATTTTTTTCCTTAAACTATCATCAATTAGTTGTACAAGGGAGTCTCATTTTGACCTGTCCCTATATATACTATGTACTTTGGTCAGACTCACCCCTATCACTCTCCCTCATCTCCCTTCCCTATGTCCTAAACTAATCTCGCACATGGACATAAACTATATTGATTATATTCACCTTCCTTTACTCTGTTGGTTCACCCTTTCTCTTCCCACCAGTGCCCACACCCCACGCAGAACAGGTTTATTTTCTTAACAATTGTTTTGTTTAAAGTGTATGTGAATCACTACAAGGGTTTCAACATGGTATTCCACACATGCATATACAGTATTTTAATCTCATTTGACCCACTACCCCACCTGCAATTGCTTTCCCCAATATGTATCCTTATTATTCAGCAGACTTCAGTCAGCTTACTTTCACCATTTTCATTCATAGGTGTAATGTATTTCACGATTTCTCTAGCATTCTCTTCCTTCTGCTCCTCTCCTCTGCTTTTAATCCCCTTGAAGCTTCCCACAATTACAAACACATTCACAAACACAGATTACCATATAAATATGCACCTACATATATTCTCTATGTGTTTATACCTATGCTCATGTTTATACACATGTGGTCGAGCATCCACATATGAGAACTGATGACCTTTATGCTGAACCTGGCTAACAGCACTCAATATCATAACCTCCACATCCATCCATTTCCCTGCAGAGAGCATAGTTTCATAGTTCTTTATGGCTGAACTCAGAGCTTTGTGCTGGGTGAGCAGTTGCTTTTCCAGTTGAGCCATGTCTTCAGGATGACATCAAACCCTATAGCCCCAATCCCCACCTCCTCAGTAGCTTGGATTATCGTCATGCATCACCTGCTCATCTCCCTGTCACAGTTCTTGCCCATCTCCCTGACCCCTTCCTCAGGAGTAGAGTCCCTCTATTGTCACAATAAACATGGTGTCACCTCAGGAGTCATAGATTTCAACCATTTCTTTCACCCAGATGTTAACTTAGACACCTCAAAAGTTAGAAGATAATACCAAGGAAGGGGAGGGGTATGGAATGTGTGAGACGGGGTAATATGGAAGGAAATATGATCAAAGCATATACATATGTAGCTTACACCTGTAATTCTAGCTACTCAAAAGGCTGATATCTAAGCATCCAGGTAAGTCTGTGAACATTCTCATCTCTAATTAAGCACCAAAAAGCCATTAAGTACAGGTGTAGCTCAAGTGGCAGGGAGCCAGCTTTGCACCCAAAAGGTAAGGGTGCCTTGGCCATGCATTCAAGCCCAAGTATTGGCACAGGGACAAAACTACATTTCATACATATAAAGATGTCATACTGAAATCCATTATTTGGGATAATTCATGCCAAAAAAAGGGAGAAACCTAGTTTGGAGAGCTTACAAGAAAAGCACAAGAATCAAAAAGTCTTCCAATCACATGGACAGCTGATAAGCTATTTTTCTAGAGAATAAATCTGGTGAAGGCCTGGCCTTTGCACTTAAATGGAGGTTTATGGTCTCTTGCTGAGTTGAGGATGTAGCAGTTCACTTCACCAGATTCTTCTTTCCTTTCCATAATTCTCTGGTCACAGCCATCTTTTCTCCTTCCTGCCCTAACTCTCCCTTTGAGCATGGGAGTTCTGCTTCTCCCTTTCCCATAGATGCCCACAGGACATTTTCTCTGAATTCACCTCACCTCTTGGTTTTGGCTGGCAGAGAGTTGAACATTTAGGGAAACAATCAATGTATGCCAAGGCCCCCTCTGTCAGTTCACCCACCCTTTTCTGCCTTTAATTATCACATTTCTCCCAATTAGAGTTCAGTATTTTTTTCTCCTGCACTCTTCAAAGAGGGAAGGAAGTATTTCATCAATATTAGTTCACATAAAGTGAGGCCTGCTATTTGCGCTGACTATATGCAAGCTTGTTTTCTCCCCTGCGGTGTATCTGAGTCTTGTCAGCCTTCTTTATTTTCTTCAGTGACATATATTGAGAGTGGCCTTTGTGTTTGCACCCAGGTTTCTGGGAAGTGCCAGTTTACAGCTGTGTGGGTTTACAGAGACTATATTCACGAACTGGAATCTTTTAGCATTAAAACTCCAAACCACTCTGACTCCCTCCCACATTCTGTTTCCCATGTCTTGGGTAGTGAAAGGGGGAGTTCCAGAGCTTTTCCTTTTCTGGATAGGCACAGAGACCAACATGGCATCCAGCCTGTGGGATAGCGGAGAGCACAGAAAGCATTTGCATGGAGGATGTGAGACCAGGAATCTCTCATGGTATGGCTCCCCCTGTTCTCACTATTTTATATGCACAGATTCAATCCTTCCTCTTCACAGCACTTCTTTCGAGATGCTTTCTCTGTGCTTATTTTTTGTAGATAAAAAAATTAAGACATGAATAGATTTTAAAACTTCCCCCAAATCACTAGATAGGAAGTAGCCCAGCCAGGAAGCAGCACAGCCCTCTATCTCCAGAGGCAGAGCTCCAAACAACACAGCAAATTAACCCTAATTGATGGATGAAGAAAGATTATTTATTTAAAAGGACACTAAGATACCCACAAGCCAAGGAAGAGGAACAGAGAGTTCATGGGAAACAGAACAGATGATCTGCACACCTGGGCAGTGATGTCATCAAAAGCAGTCTGAAATATCATTTTTCATTTATCAACTTGGTAAAAAAAAATGTACAAAGTTTATGAATACAAGCTTCTGACAAGACTTGTGGGGAAACAGGAAACAGGTGTTCTCAGATTGTTAGTAGATTTGGAATCAAGGGGAAGAGGGTAGCTGAATGAAGAGTAGAAGGGGGAATACAATTCTACAAAACAAAGAAAATTGAGGGAAGGACTGGACTTGGAGGGATGGGGGATGGTGAAAGGAGCGACATTGATCAAGATTCATTGTATCCTATGCTGGTTTGTTGAATGGCAGCTGCTTTGTTCAACTAATTAAAGACAAAAATAAAACAAATACAAAAAGAAGGTGAAAATGAATACCTCAAAGTCAGAAAATTATATGTGCATTAACATTTTGAACTACTCAGACACTCTCAGACATATAGTTTCACATACTTTGTGTAGCACTGTAACACCAAAGAATTGAAAAGGAAGTTTACTCACATTGTCATGGATGGGTACCTGTTAGATAAACTATCCTATTGTACATTTACAGAAGTGCTACTCCGCAAAGAGCATTTATATTTCTATGCATATGCAAACAACAGACTATAATCTTTTCTATCTCTAGTTAGGGGAAATTAAAAAATACTTATGTTTATTGTACATATATAAACACTGATGATAATCAAAATATGAATAAGGTATAGAAACTGGTTTAAAAGAGGAATGAAGGTGATATAAATAGGAGTAAAATTTTTCTACATACATATTTTTCAAGTGGATGTAATCCTATAGTAACCGTGTTAGTGTTTCAAAAAATTAAATAATTTCAAAATAAGATACTTTGCAGCTGGCAAGATCTTGAAGCATCCTGGGGAGTAATGAGCACCTGCTTGGAGTAAATCTCTTATTTATAGGAAAAAGGAAGAATATTTTTATGTCTATGCAAAAATAAATCAACTATTTCTCCACCAAACCCAGCACCATATGAGCCAGCTCTTTTAACTCCAGCTATAGAGGTGAGACTCAGGTTTTGTCCTTCCTGCCTCATAACAGATGAAGCAAAAATGTGTTCTTTTTGATCCTCCCCACTTTGACCTTATAGAAAGTTCAAGCTTAGTGACCTTACAGCTGCCTGACATCTGTACACCTCTTTAATGTCCCCTGGAGCTACAGGACTTGTACACAGTGGGTTATTAGGCCCCTGTGAAATTATTAAAGGCAAGTGTTCTCTTTTCTCAACAATATTTATGTGACAATTATCTGGGAAGTGAAGTACAGAGAAATAGATAATGTTTAATGAAACAATTGAAAAAATGCTATTAGAAGATGAATCAAATTAAGATGATTTAGCCACTACAAGATGCTAGCATTCATGATGAGCATATATACCAAGGCCTAATTGCAGTTGTCATTTGGGGAAACCCTGTACAATCTGGACTGGGTGATCCTTTTCCATTTTAATCAATATTAACATTTCCATCTGTGTCCCCAAGTACATCCAGCCATGTGCATGTGTCTTTCTTCTCTTTTGCCTGGGTGCTGGTCCAGTGAGTGCCCTGTGGGACACACTAATGTACAGAAGTGGGAACTGAATGCATGCACTTGTATGCATTCAGAAGGTTAGATCATTTATCTGGGACATGGGCTACCTTTTACAACCCAAGGAACCAAAGCTGAAGTCCTCTCATAGGTATGAGTGTCTCTACCTAGCAGGCTGGTTAGATCTTACTAAACTGGCTTCTTTTCTGGGCTAGCAATGTAGTCTTTAATCAACTTGTAGCCATAGCCATCTGCTTCATATTTGATACATTTTAGATGTTTTGGCACCAATGATTTTTAAAAGGGCTTTGCATAATAGGTGTAAGCTGGCTAAAATATTACAGAACCATTGTTGGTAATAATATTTTGCATGTTAAAATCCCTGTGTCATGTTAAACATTTCAAGACAGATTCGTATGTGTCATGCTTTTGAGAAAATGGAAGCATCAACTCCTGATGGGTGGACATGAGTAAGGACCCAATCCTTCCTCAGTAAAGTGTGTGATATACTCCCTTGGCAACATAGATGACATTGCTCCCCACTCCTCTCTCTCCTCCCCCTCCCCCTCCCCCTTCCCTTCCCCCCCCCTCTCTCTCTCTCTCTCTGTCTCTCTGCCTCTCTCTCTCTCTCTCTCTCTCTCTCTCTCTCTCTCTCTCTCTCTCTCTCTCTCTCTCTCTGTCTCTCTGTCTCTCTCTCTCTCTCATGCTTTAATTGCTTTTTGCTGGGGCCAGGGATATTTATGGGCTAGGAGATTGCCAAGTTATTTATTAGATGGAGTATCTAGGGATAGACTAATATAAATCACTTAGGCTGGTATTGAATATACCACTCAGTAATTTAAAAAGCTTTAATAAAAATGCTAAAATATGAGACTTGTCTTTGGCTGTAATGAGACTCAGTTATCATGTTTTTATCAGTGATGTTCAATCACAGGTCTCTTCCCCACACACCTTTTCCCAGTGTAAGAAAATGGAGATGCAGTTTTTATTTCCAGAATTTCCAAGGTTTGGTGAGATTGAGAGATTTTAAAGATTAGAGAAAGACACATGTAAAAATTGTCTATTATTACATACTTAGGAGCAAATGGCCAATTTCCTTCACATGTCAATATTCAAGCATGTTAATTCCCATTAGAGGTGCTGTCTTCTGTCTATCTTCTGTCTTCTGTAATAAAAAATGAAGGAAGATGGTGGAGGGTACACAAGGTTAAACTTCACCCATAGAAGGCTTATATATTCCATCTTCTATACAATATGAATCATAACATTCTGGCTACCAAACCAAATCCCCAACCTGCAAACTCATGGTCAAAACTCATTGAATTCAAACCAAGGAAATTTTAGAACCCAACATGTAGCTTTGTTTTCTTCAGTAGACACACTAATCCTGTATGGTAAGATGATGCCATTTTATCATCTTTCAAGTGTATTTATTTTGTCATCTCATGTATTAATAACGAGATCAATTTTAGACTGGCTCATCATCCTCCAACCTCAAAATGCCACTCATTTTGTTGTGTGATCTAAGGGAAGACCAAGACTGAACTCTAGGCCTGTCCTCTCTTCCCATAGTAATGTAGAGATGCTTGGACAAGAAGATGGAGAGGATGAATTTCCTAAAGAATCTCTCAGTCCCAGCTCTTCCCCAGATGAGGAGTTTCCTTTGTGCACTCCAAGAATTCTCTTTACTCAACCCCACATCAGACCTTGGCTCAAAATAACATGACTTATGTGAGAGAATAAGATATAATGATCTTGGCAACACAGAAGAAGAGAGAGCTGGGAAGGAGCAAGTTGGAGAAGAGGAAGGGGGAAGGGAAGGGAGGGGAGAGCAGAAAACAGGAGAGGAGAATGGAAGGTAAGAGAAGAGAGAAGAGAGGGTGGGTGGATAAAAGAAGAAGGAGAAGAAAGGAAAGGAGAGAACAAAGAAGAGGAAGGAGAAAGAGTAGGGAAAGAGGGGCTGGGAAGTTTGCTCAGTGGTAGAGCACTTGCCTTGCATGCTTGAGGCCCTGGGTTCGATTCCTCAGCACCACATAAGCAAAAAGAAAAAAGCCGGAAGTGGCGCTGTGGCTCAAGTGGTAGAGCACTAGCCTTGAGCATTATAACAAGCACAAATGAGATACCACCTAGACCCACACATTGCCATTCAGGTGAGCAGAGCTTAGCAAAGACCTACAACCCACTCAGCTTGGAAAGCTCTGAGGTAGACTTAGATGGTGTAAAGCAGATTGAAAGTGGTTAGGACTCCTAAGTCACGAGATGTCAGATTGGAGTAAGGCAGAGAGGCTCAGAGAAACAAGCAAGTCTGCTCTCTACAGAAGTGGCTTTCGAAGAGGGGGTAGTGGCTGGGCACTAGATTGGGGATTCTCACACAAATAGAAGGAGGGGCATGAAAGAAGGTCTCGTTCCCCAAAGACCTGAGATAAGGGAGACTGGAGGGACACCAAAAACATCAGAAAGCAGACAGTAAAAAGGAAGGTCAGGAGTTGTGGTGGGTGTATAAGACTCATGGAATTCCGGGAGTGGACCCTTACAGCCTAATGCTTAGCCCAGCTATAACCACCACGACAGCCCCAAAAGGCTTAACATGTAACAGGGCTGAGGGTGCATGCTGCTCTCACATCAGAGTCTCTTGCCAAAACTTAGAGTGTAAAAGCTGATGGATACTGGAGCAGAAGCGTCCCTTGCTATAGGAAGTAGTGTTTCTCAAGGACCATGAGCTGAGGGCTTTCTTCGTTTCCAATCCCTGGAACAGTTAGAAAGTACAAAGAAGAAGTATGAAGAAGTATGGCCTAGCCAAGCACTGATGGCTCATAATGATAAACCTAAAAACTCAAGAGACTGAAATCTGAGGATCTCAATTCAAAACTAGCCCAGGCGGAAAAATCAGTGAAATTCTTATGTCCAATTCCCCCTATAAAGAGCTGGACCAGAAGTGTGACGCAAGTGGTAGAGCACTAGATGTGAACAAAAATCTCAGCCCAAGTAGAGTCTTAAGTTCAAATCCCAGAATATTAGAACCCCTACCAACCTCCCCTCAAAACAAAGAAAGACAAAAACAAAAACAAAAAAACAAGGCCTAGTATTTGGTCTTAGCTCAGTATGGATATGCCTTTGAGGGAAATATTGGGACAAAGACCCACCTGTTCACTTTTCACGTTGGGTGCCCTCTGGTTACCAGGCCCTTGCTTTCATCTGCTTCTACCATGATATACTGCCTCACCACAAGTGCAAAAGCATCAGGGCCAAAACAAACTCTTCCTCTTTGTAAGCTATCTCTGATATTTTGTTAACAGTAATGGAAAGCTGACTTCACCTTCCTATTTACATTGATGGTCTGTGATGGAGGGTAGCAGAATCCGGTGTATGGGACCTAGAGGTAGAGAATAAGAAGGTGCTGGGACATCCCTGTGTTACAGCCTTTGGTTCTGCCATCTATTCAGGGAGGCAGGTACTGTGGGCATTGACTGCTTTTCCAGTCATTAGGTGAAAGGAACTTCTCCAAATCCTTAAGAAGCACCTACTATCTATAACTGTGTCCCCTACTAGAGGCCATTCCAGCTGGGCTGGAGAGCTTGGCTTTAGGAGACAGATTTTGTCCCTTCCAGTTGTAGTCCTGGCAGTGGCTTTGTAGACAGTCAAATCTGTGCATAAATTTCAGCTCCACTTCTGCCAGGCTGTGTGACATTAGGGAACTTAGCTAACCCCTCACTGTATCTGTGTCTTCACCCTTAAAACACAAAGTACTAGCTGAGCACCAGTGGCTCATACCTGTAATCCTAGCTCATACCTCACAGTTCTAAGCCAACCCAGGAAGGAAATTTCATAAGACTTATCTACAATTAACCAGAAAAAAAAGATGAAAAAAGAAAACAACAATAACACAATAACAACAAGAAAAAACAGAAGTAGAAGTGTACCTCAAGTTGTGGAAAGCTAAGGAAAAGCATGAGGCCCTGTGTTCACACCCCAGAATGGGTACCAAACACACACACACACACACACACACACACACACACACACACACACACACACACACACACACACACACATACACACACTATTCACATTGCTTCAGAATTCCTTGTGGGAACCAATGCATGGCAAACTCCTTTGTGGCATTTCTTGACACTTATAAAATTCTTAATAAATGAGAGCTGCTTGCAATAAAAATAAAACTGAAGTAGCAGAAAGTCCATAATTCTGGAATCTTCTGTGTGCTAGCCACTATGGGAAGACCTATTTACAATCATTTCCTCTTCGTTCGTCACCATCAGCGTCTGACTTAAGATCTGCAGCCTGCTTTGCAGTTTGAGAAACAAGAGGTTGAAGTAGGTAGAACACGAGTACAAGGTCAAAGTATGCATAAGGGAGAGAGTGAGCTCAGATTGTGTTAATGTGAGGTGGCTCTGACAGTCTTAAAGGGAAGAAGGGGAGACAAAGGGAGGTCTGAAACAATCTGGGGGACCTGAACACTGAGAGTCCCTGATGTGAGAGAAAGGCTTGGGTTTACAGAGGTCATGGGTCCCAGCTGACATCTCACCACAAATACTTGACAGAATTGGGGCTAGAACCAAAGAGCTTCCTTATCTGCAAAAGGAGGAGGTAGAGCTGGGTGATCCCTAAGGTCTATTTTTGACTTGAAAGTTCTATGATGTAAATTAAACCCTGTGATCTAGGTATGTGTGTGGTCCAATCTCTCAGGGGCAGCCAGAGAGAGTCAGGGGAAGACAGAACAAAAGGAGCAGGCGTCAGCATGCCCTAGAAAGAGCAGAGCTGAGGATCAAGCTTCACTCACCGCATGTGCTTCCTCTGATCAGGAGAAGTTGCCTAAATTGTGCAAATTAAAAATAGGAAATGTGTGTCTAGGTCTATAAATAACTGCTGTACCAACCACAGTGGACACAGCCATTAAAAATGAACTCAGTGCAATAAGAATGGTTTGTGATGTCATCCAGCCCCAAGCCTGTATCTAATGTCTATAATTCACAATCACTTGCCCTCTTTCTCCATCGTTCATCTCAACAAAATAGTGGCCCAAAGAAGAAAATAAAATCAGAACAGAGCAAGTCTAGTCCTCTCCAGCATAAAATGTGTCCATATTACACCAGGATATAAAGGGAACCTGAATTCAGCCAGATTCTTACAGGCCTTAGATTACTATCCTCCAGATTTCAGCTTCCTGAGTAGCTAGCATTACAAAAGGGAGCCACTGGTGCCCAACCTATTTTCATTGTGTCTCACATGGCTATCAAGTTACTTCAGCATGGTATTTTGGAAAAATTCTTCTTTGCTTATTGGGTTGTTTGTATATCTTATTGAAAATTGAATGGATTACAAATGTATGCATATATGCCTGTCTGAATTCTCCTTTCTGTTCTCTCAATGTATATGCCCATTCTTTGTTTCTTCTTCTTCTTTTTTTTTTGTTGGTCATTGGGGCTTGATCTCTGGGCCTGGGCGCTGTCCCTCAGCTCTTCAGCTCAAGGCTAACACTCTACCACTTGAGCCACAGTGCCACTTCTGGATTTCTGGTGGTTAGTTGGAGATAAGAGTCTCATGGACTTTCTTGCCCAGGCTGTCTTTGAACTGCAATCTTCAGATCTCAGCCTACTAAGTAGCTAGGATTACAGGAGTGAGCCACTGGCACCCAGCATGCCTATTCTTAATGTTAGATTTGTTAATAAGGAACATTTCTTATGCCTGTGTTGAGGATGTAAAAGAAGAGCAACAACAGCAACATAGGCAGGGCTGAGTTCTAGGCTCCCCGAAGTAAACTTAAACTGTGCCTGGTGTTGCTTGTGGTAGTGTTATCAAATGACACCCAGAAGTAGGAAGTAGCCCACTTACAAGATGGACTTTTGTAATGCTGTTCTATACAAGGGCTAGAGACCAGAAGAGACCTGAGAATTCACAATCCTCTTCCTTCATTCAGAAAGTAACAAACACAAATAAACATACCATCACAGACACAGAAAACACAAGAATACCCAGGACAGGCTAAATGATTCAGAGTTTTCCTAGCTGAGGAGGAAAAGGAGATCGGACTCTCCCTCTTTTCATACTTTATCCACTGCTATTCCTGTACATTGCAAAATACCATATGTGAGAGTCTAGCCTGAATACCCCAACCACAATTCCCCAAGTGTTCTTGACTCTGGTTCAGGAAATAAACTCTCCTATTAAAAATGCAAAAAGGTAACCCCACAAGAATAAAACCTTAAAAGCATTTACTGTATTATTTTTTGCAAATTAGCCTTGAGTGTTTAAAACTGTAATGAAAAGCATTTCATATTTCTATTAGCCTTCGTGAGGTCTCTTAATATTTTGTTATTCCCTGAGCATAATAACATTAAAGTGAAAACAGTAATAATAGCTATTTAAGGCACTTTGAAACCATTATCCCTAATCTAATCTCTACATCCCTGAGAGGCTGCCATTCCTAGGCCCATTTCACAGTCCAAGAAAGCAGAAACTTAATGGCTCAAACATGTGACCTTTTAATACCACGAAAATAGGTGAGAAGAAATACTCTTCAAACTTTAGCCTATCAGGATCTAGATCAAAGGATGAGGTGTTTTGTTGTTAACCTGTACTAGGTAATCTTAAATACCCAGCGCAGAATTCTGAGTGAACAGAAACAGCACAGGAATGGAATGGTGGAGGATTGTTCTCAGAATGTTCTATGGAGCAGATCACAGCCACTATCTCTTGGGTGCGTAGTCCTGAGGACTCTGAGTGGGATACAGCACTCTGGTCTGAGGGTCTGGGAAGATTCAGAACTAAGTACAGGATGAATGTTGAGTGTGGCAGGGATTCCACATCTTGACTGCACATCAAATTTGCCATGGAGACATTTAAACCCTATGGCTTCCGGTTTCCCATCCAGGCCTGGTTCTCTGCCATTGATGATCCATCTCCCCTCAGGTCTTGCTGGCATGAGGACTCTTGGTGAGGGAGCAAAGGCAGAGCTGACCCAGTAGGTGAAGCTGGAACTACCACATGCCAAGCACTTCTTTTTGGTCTTGCTTCCAGATGTCAGTACTATACGCATCCTGACCCTCACTTCATTGGAGAAGCCAATGGAGAAGGCGAGGGGTCCACCACACTCAGGCAACTAGAGTCCAAGAGCCAGTGAGCTGTCTTACACACCCTCACTCACACCTCACGCCTTAGATGCCCCATTGGGGTTCAATTAGATAGCAAAACAAAGCCCTTATTTGTGAATAAAGATTACCGACTACCTTGCTAAGGCTTCTACAGGACTGGCCTCCCTGTGCCAGGCTAAGTGCAGAGCACCAGCAGTCACATCTGCATTCCTCCTTTTGTCAACCTGTGCCCTCCAGGATGAGCCCTGAGCTGCTGCCAAGGCAGGAAGGAGGTAGAGGCCCTGTACCCTGTTCCTTCTAGAAACAGACACTCTAAACTCACTCAGGTAACAGAAGCTCTCCATGATTTCTTCATACAGAGGTGTGTTTACTTTCCCAGAGCTGGCTCAAAAACATCAAAGCTAACTTTAAGAGGGAGTATGAAGGTTCGTAAAAAGACTCCACATAGAGCAATCCCACTTTAGGGAATTTACCCAAATGACCACAAACAAGACCATACTAAAGCTACCAGTACAACTATGCTTATTGCAGCATTATTTACCATAGATAAGATATGAAACCAACCCAGGTGCCCCTCAGTAGATGAATGGATCAAGAAAATGTGGTATATATACACAATGGAATTCTATGTCTCCATCAGAAAGAATGACATTGCCCCATTTGTTAGGAAATGGAAAAACTTGGAAAAAGTTATATTAAGTGAAGTAAGCCAGGCCCAAAGAAACATAGGTCCCATGGTTTCCCTTTATTTTTTTTAATTGTGAGAATACCATACAGAGGAGTTACAATTACATGGGCAAGATAACGAGTACATTTCTTATCAAGCACTGTTGCCTCCTCTTTGTTTCCCTTCCCATCCTTTCCCATACTTCTCCCACCTCCCCCCACTTGATCCTCCCCCCATCCCCCACCAAAGTTGTAACGTTCCTTTTTTCGACATAACAACTTGTACATCTCATTGTTGCAATGGATCCACCTATATCCCTAGTTATACAATTTGTTTTTGCCCTTCCCCTCCACAAATTATACCAACATCAAATACAGTGAACGTAGGGGTTATACTGTGGGGGAGGGACATACAAAGCAACAAAGATTATCTTATAAATATGTTAGAAGCAATAGCAAGAAAGAAAAAACATTTGCATCCTTATCTTGGATTTCATTTCACCTAACATCAACTTATCTGACTGTTTCTAACATATTTATAAGATGATTTCTATGTTGCTTTGTATGTCCCTCCCCCATGGTATAACCCCTACTTTCACTGTATTTGATGTTGGTGTACTTTGTGGAATGGAAGGGAAAAAACAAATTTTTAAAATAGGGATACAGGTGAACCCATTGCAACAATGAGATGTACAAGACGTTGTGTCAAAAAATGAACTTTACAACTTTGGCGAGGGGAGCAGGGGGGGAAAGAGGAGGGGAGATGGGAAGGGATGGGAAAGGAAAACAAAGGAGGAGGCAACAATGCTTGATAAGAAATGTACTCATCACCTTGTCCATGTAATTATAACCCCTCTGTATTGTATTTTCACAATAAAATTTCTTTTAAAAACAGAGGGAGACACTAACAATTACTTATTTAAAGTTTACTGGGATAAATATGATGTCTGTATCTAGTGAAATTTATATACAGTAGTAATTTATATTATTATATATAACCATGTAAACAATATGTGACATAATACATACGTATATGACTTATATGTCACATTATGAGTAATATTACTAAATATAATGTATTCTTTATATTAGGTATTATGCCATGTTTTTTGGTGGTCCTGGGATTTGAATCTGCTCTACAGCTTGAGCCATACTTGCAGCCCTTTTTTGCTTTTAGGTATTTTTGAAAAGTGTATTGCACTTTTGCTCCGTGCTTACCTTGGACCAAGGTCCTCCTATATATACACTTCTTGCTAGCTGGGATTATACACTTCAACAACCAGGCTAAGCCTTTGTGCTAAGATGGGTCCTTGATAACTGTGTGCTGTGGTTAGCCATCCTCCCAATTGCCATCTCTCAAGTAACTGAAATTATAAACCTGCACCACTCTTCCTGGATTATATTTTATATTTAATACATATTAATAATGCAGCACAAATCATGATTTATTACACATTAGGTTATCCATGTAATTAGAGTATTTTATATTATGCTATACATTTATATTAATGTGGCATTATTTGCATTGCATGCACATGCTAAAACACACTCTATAGATACAAATATTTTAATTATATATAATTTGTTTATAGAAATAATTATATAACATGTATTATGAAATATGGTTAATATTACTTATACATATTATATTACACAAATGTACTTTATATAATTATACTCATATTTGTTATTTTAAACAAATGCATACTATATAATTACATGTGATCTGTAATATTTATAACTTATATGATATATTTATACTTATTACATAATTATAATGTATATATGATATAGAATGTGATATATTAAATGCAGTTAATTGACTTAACCATTTAATGTATTTAATTCAATATAAAGGAATTTCCCCTTCCCAGTTATCTAAGCATGGCTCACTCATAAGCCCTGACCTAAGGCTAACATTAAAGCATTTAGGCACAGATAAAGCCAATTTTCTAATTCTAAATGCCATGACCCTTATCAATAGTGAGCCAACATTTGCTAAGTACTTGCTTTCAACCATGTGCTCGTGTACTTTGTACAGGCATACTTAGTCCCTTTAACAACTGGAGTGAGGTAAGTTTGGTTATCTCTATCATCCATAAGAGGAGCCAGGTGCCCAGAGGCCTTGAGTTAACTAAGATTACACAGGTCCTCTGGATTCCAGAGCCTGAACTATAGTGCCTGACCCCCTGGCTATGTTCTCCATATCCTACCAATGTGTAGACATGCTAGGGCTAACCCCATAAGCTTGGCACAAAGAAATGCCTTACCTTCAGGAAGACAATTCTTACTCAACTTTACTCTCTCTCAAGTTCACAATAGAGTGCATAACACAGTAATCATAGTAGACATTTACTTTTTTTTATTATGTGTTCAGCTTCTAAATAGGGAGACAGCAGTGGTTTCTAACATCTATCGTGTAGTGGGGTAAAGAGACAAAAAGAAATCAATATTTGGTTTTTTTTTTAAATATTATTTTATTTTATTTGAGAACATACTGTACAGAGGGGCTACAATTACATGGGCAGGATAATGCATACATTTCTTACCAAGCATTGCAGCCTCCTCCTTTGTTTACCCTTCACCTCCCTTCCCAGCCTCCCCCCTCCCCCCACCCAATTTTACCCCCCTCCCCCCTCCCCCCCACCGACATTGTAAAGCTGGTTTTGACATGACATTTTGTACTTCTCATTGTTGCAACAGGTCCACCTGAATCCTTAAACGACTTGTTTGCCCCCATCGCCTCCACATGTTATACTGACATCAAATATAGTGAAAGCGGGGGTTACACTGTGGGGGAGGGACATACAAAGCAACAAAGAAATAATCTTATAAATGCGTTAGAAACACATGCATGAAAGAAACGAAAACATTAAAATACATATTTAAGGGTTCATTTTCCTAACATCACATTATCTGACCTTTTCCGCTTGACTCATACCTATACTAGATATTGCAAATAAGGGAAACCATGGGACCTATGCTAAAAAGAAATCAATATTTGTGATCAGAAAAGCACAAAGCTTCAGAAGCATCAGAGAAGGAGATGTAAAGGAGAGATTGTAACAAGAGCACCGACTTAGGTAGGAGCTAGGGAAATACTGCAGTCACTAGCTAAGAAATCCCCAAGGAGGGAACATTCCCCAGGGAACCCAGAAGGGAAGCCAACCATGGCCTGCCGAGTAGGGTGTTGAGAATGTTAGAGAGGGGGAAAATACATGTTACCTGTCCAGGATGGGCAACACTTGACATGTTATATGACCCTCAATTGAGAGCTTTTTAATCTATACATTACATATTGGAAGAAAAAGGATATCAGGACATATCTGGTGTTATGTTCTCTAAAAGGAATACAAAGACAGTGACAGCAGATTCTATCCATAGACCAGCTCGGTTACAAAGATGAATAGAATGAAGATATAACAATAATGCCATAGGAAGAGAAGAGGAACAATCAGGGCAAGGGGAAAGAACTTGGATCTGAATAAAGCAGTGAAAGGCAAATGGTTTGCAAGAGCAGAAGTGGCCGTGAGTTTCCCAGGGGTAAGGATAGTGCGCATGCGTACAACTGGTTAGAGAAGGCGTTGGCAATTAGGCTGCAGATAAGACTTACAAATCCTACCACAAAGCATATACTGTACATACTGAGCAAGAAGTAGATGTTGGGGTTTTAGGCAGGCACCAGGTATTTATAAGTAACTGGCTAGTGTGTGGTGAGTAAAGAATGAAAATTGTGGTGAGTAAAGAATGAGAAGATGTCTCTTCTAAGCAAAAGAAGCTGAACTAGTGAACTAAGTCATTATCAGTGGGTTGAAGGGGAAGGGTCAGGGTTTAGAGCACCTTCAGGGTGAGTCACAGCAGGTGACATTACTCCAGATAAAGACTGGATGAGTACATACATTGTAGTTAAGACACTTTTGGACATCTGCCAAGATAACTGATTACAATCTATTAAATGACTGCCTGGACATATGTGGATGTAGAAAGAGATGGGAATTTATGTCTGTCATCAATTTAAAGCAATCACATGCAAAGTTACTGTCATTGTGAACTGAATAGCCTGCACAGCTTGTGAAAATACCCTGGTGTACTCACTACTACTATGACAAGACAATCATATACCTGAGCCACACAGGGGAGGGCCAGGGCAGCCTCAGACATGATTTGAAAACATCTTGGGCTATTTGGAATCCATAAGTTAGACTCCTGCATTTTCCTATAGCAATTCGGTGACTTCAAATAACATCAGTATTCATCTCATCTTATATTTCTGTAATTGTGAATATTAGCATGATACATAAACTCATTTACTGCATATACTCATTTTTATGAAAGGAAGATTTCCTGTCCAAATATCAGATAACACTTCATGTCATTTCTAAATGGTCTTTCTTTCCAAAAGTTAGCATGTATGCAAGGGTAGAGTCCATAATATTGCCAAACTGAGATGTAAACTTGAAAATTATAATACCTGTCTTGGCCCTAGAGAAACAAGGAGGGTTAAGATTGACCTGGAAAAGCCTCTCATGTTCCTGGATTGGAAGAGTCAACATCGTGAAAATGGTAATACTTCTGAAGGCTATCTACAAATTCAATGTGATACCTATCAATGTTCCAACCTCATTCTTCAAGGAAATAGAAGAGGTAATCCAAAAATTCATATGGAACAATAAAAGACCCTGAATAGCAAAAATGATCCTTTAACAGAAAGAACAGTGCTGGAGGAATATCAACACCAAATTTCAAACTCTACTACAAAGCCATAGTAATCAAAACAGCTTGGTACTGGCACAAGAACAGACCTCAGGACCAATGGAATAGAATTGAAAACCTAGAAATGAACCTAAAGACCTATAGCCATCTAATATTTACAAGTTGTCATGTTGAAAATGAGCTTTACAATGTTGGTGCGGGGGGGGGGGGAGGATTGGTGGGGGAGGCTGGGAAGGGATGTGAAGGGTAAACAAAGGAGGAGGCTGCAATGCTTGATAAGAAATTTACGCATTATCCTGCCCATGTAATTGTAACCCCTCTGTACAGTATGTTCACAAAAAAATAAAATAAAATAAACTTAATTAAAAAAAGAAAAAAATATTTGATAAGGGAGCTAAAAACATAGAACGGAAGAGAGACAGCCTCTTCAGTAAATGGTGCTGGCAAAATTGATTAATCACTTGTAGAAAACTAAAACTATATCCTTATATATCACCCTGCACCAGAATCAACTCCAAATGGATGAAAGACCTCAGAGTCAAAGCAGACACTCTGAAAACATTACAGGATGGAATAGGAGAAACCCTAGGCCTCCTTAGCACAGGATGAATTTTCGTAATAGACACCCAGAAACACAACAAATCAAAGAAAGGTTGGACAGATGGGGTTGCCTAAAACTGCAGAGCTTCTGCATGGCAAAGGATATAGCTAGCAAGATCAATAGAAAGCCCACAGATTGGGAGAAGATCTTCACTAGCCATACAATGGACAAGGGTCTCATACCTAAAATATACCTGAAACTCAAAAAATTAAATTCCCCAACAACAAATCCTAAAAAAAAAAACAACTGCCCAATAAATAAGTGGGCTAAAGACTTAAAGAGAAACTTCTCTGAAGAGGAAAGAAGGATGGCCAGTAGACACATGAAGAAATGCTCAACCTCCCTAGCCATAAAAGAAATGCAAATCAAAACAACACTAAGATACCACCTCACCCCAGTTAGAATGGCTATAATCAAGAACTCTAATAACAGATGCTGGAGGGGATGTGGACAGAAGGGAACCCTACTGCATTGTTGGTGGGAGTGTAAAGTTGTTCAGCAACTTTGGAAAGTAGTATGGAGGTTCCTCAAAAGACTCCACATGGAGCTCACAGCAATCCCACTTTTGGAAATTTACTCCAATGATCACAAACAAGATCATACTAAAGCTACCAGCACAACTGTTTATTGCAGCCTTATTCACCATAGCTAAGATATGGAACCAACCCAGATGCCCCTCAGTAGATGAATGGATCAAGAAAATGTGGTATATATACACAATGGAATTTTATGCCTCCATCAGAAAGAATGACAATGCCCCATTTGTTAGGAAATGGAAAGACTTGGAAAAAATTATATTAAGTGAAGTAAGCCAGACCCAAAGAAACATAGATCCCATGGTTTCCCTTATTTGCAATAACTAGTATATATCTGAGACAAGCAGAAAAGGTCAGATAAGTTGATGTTAGGTGAAAGGAACCCCAAGATAAGGACTCAATTGTTTTTTTCTTTCTTGCTATTGTTTCTAACATATTTATAAGATATTTCTTTGTTGCTTTGTATGTCCCTCCCCCATGGTATAACCCCTGTTTTTACTGTATTTGTTATTGCTATGATTTGTGGAGGGGAAGGGAAAAAGCAAATCATTTAAATAGGGATATAGGTGGACTCATTGCAGCAATAAGATGTACAAGATGTTATGTTAAAAAATAAACTTTACAACTTTGGCAGGGGACCAGGGGAGGGGGAGGGAGAGGGCATGGAGAGGGATGGTAAAGGGAAACAAAGGAGGAGGCAACAATGCTTGATAAGAAATATACTGATTACCTTGCTCATGTAATTGTAACCCCTCTGTATGGTATTTTCACAATTAAAAAAAAAACCTTATTAATAAAAATAAATAAAGATCAGTTAAAAAAAAAGATTGACCTGGAGGTTTTTGGAAGAGATTGGACAAGGAGGTAATATAGGCTATGCCTGCCCTAACCCTGAAACCTTAGACAATGCATTTAAACCTTCCCAAGCCTCAGTTTCTTTTTTTGTGTATTGATTGATTGATTTGCTTAGGAGTGGGGCTAGAACTCAGGGTCTCCCACATGCTCAGCTTTGCTTGCTCATGTCTGGCCATCTACCATCTGAGCCATGTCTCCAGGAAAAAAAAATGTAGTCTATTTATCTGATAGTGTCAGTATCTTGTGAGATCACCTATGTACAGAACAGTGTGAAGACACAGAAGCCTAGTGATGTTGGTTACTGAGTGTATCATAACTGAGAACAGAAAGGACTTTTGTGTTGGGTCGTCGTCTGTCCCACGAAAGACGGATGGGGTCCGAGGAAAGGTAAGTGCGGCGCTTGCCCCAGCCTCCCTCACCCTGGGAGACAATCAGACACAGCGGGGAGCCAAATCCAGCAGGTAGAAAACTCGATTATTAACAGAGAGCAGCCCTTTTTAAAGCCAAAAAGGGCGGGTGGCATGGCAAGGGAGGAAGAGGAACCAATCACTGTCAAGGTCACACCCTATCATGCACCTGAGCCTTCACGGGCTGGTTAGGCACTGATCGGAAGATCAATTGGGCTCTGCCCACTCTACTCTCTCCCAGCGCCATCTTGGCTGCCCATGTGCTCTACAGTAAATTAGGCTCTGCCCACTCAACCCCCTCTCAGCGCCATCTTTGCTGCCCATGTGCTCTACAGTTTTGGGCCTCCCAAATCATCCTGTCTTATGGACTACCCATCTTCTCAAAGACCTTATCACTTATCACTCAATCTTCCTTTGAGCCAACCACAGAGCCTACTGCAGAGTTACAGACGGTCTGCTTGGTTCAGTGGGCATACCTCGCTCCCCTGGGTGACCCACTGCAAGAAGCTCTTTCCCAATAATAAAACATCCTTTTCAGGGAAATGGACAGGCCTTAAACAAA
>NW_027204381.1:10570000-10655000 GCF_024711535.1 Dipodomys merriami
TCCCTTAGACATTCGCATTTGAGCAATGCTTCCTTTCCTAAGGCTGACCAAGACCAGACAATCCTTGTCAATTAAACATCCCAAGAAAGGCCCTGTAAACATTTGATCAGAATGTCCTGTCTTTCTGAAACTCCTTTGCTTTAGTAAGTAAGAGTTCCCCATCTGACCCAGGCCTAGCTTTAGTCTTACATGCCTGTCTATCAGAGTCAGTTTTAGGACATTTTGTATTTTACACTCTGATGTACTTAGGAGTTTTGTTAAACAGGTCATGCTTGTGAGTACTTATCCTTCATTATATGCAATGAAGAAAGTCAACAACAAAAAAAAATAGGTCCATGAAGTCCTGTGTTTGTCTTTTTACTACATGTATGAACCTCTACTGTGAGCGAGTACTGTAGTAATACATTTCAAGGGAGTCTTATTTCTGAATCCTTTGAAATTGGTGCAAATGAAAAAGGCTTTCCTTTTTCTTTTAAGGCTAAAGACAAAAATATCAATGTTCTACTGGTGTAACCCAACCCCTGGTAATAGAATACCAGTGTAGATAGGTAGGCATTTCACCCTTTGAAGTAGCTGTGTCCTGACTGGTTGCCACTAATTTTGGAAATGGCTTTAGAAATTTCCAAGGTGTCCTTGAATTGTCTAACCATGGACATCAGCAGTTTGACTTAATTTTCTTCCAGATACAGGGGAATACCTACCTGCTTTTCCAAGTGTTTATTTACTGCTGTTACTATTTGATTAGAATGTATTAAATAAAAACAAACCTGACTTTTACAAAAAAAAAAAAAGAGCAGATTCACATAGCTATTGAGCCTGTGTGTTCCTCTCCTAAGAATGCATTATCCTCCTTTTGTCTCACTGCATGTGAATGCCTAGAGTCCTGTATAATTTATCATGTCCAAGTGTATATTTTCTCTTTTATTATCCAGTGTGCTTACTTATAGATTTATAGTTATATTCCAGGTACCACAACTAAGGGAGACCAAGCATACTATGTTTCTCTGGGTCTGGATTACTTGACTTAATATAATTATTTTCAAGCCTTTTCATTTCCTTATGAATGGTATAATATCATTCTTTCTGATGGAAGAATAGAATTCCATTGTGTGTGTGTGTGTGTGTGTGTGTGTGTGTGTGTGTGTGACACTTTCGCGATCCATTCATCTGCTGAGAGGCATCTGGATTGATTCCATATCTTGACTATGGTAAACAATGCTATAATGAACATGGTTGTGCTGATCGCTTTAGTGTGCCTTGTGGTCTACTGAAAAATGCCCAGGAGTGGAATTGCTGGGTCATAGGGAAACTCTATATTTAGTCTATTGAGGAACCTCCATACTGCTTTGCAAAGTAGTTAAACAAGTTTATATTTCCACCAATGGTGTAATAGAGTTCCCTTTGGGCACATCCCCCCCAGCATTTGCTATTGTTAATTTCCTTGATAATGTATATTCTAACTGGGGTGAGGAGGAATCTTAATGTTGTTTCTATTTGCATTTCTTTTTTGGCCAGAGATGTTGAACATTTCTTTCTGTGCCTATTGGCCATTTTTCTTCTTTGTCAGAGAAGTCTTTTAAGTCTTTAGCCCATTTATTAATTGGGTTGTTGTTTCATTGAGGGTTTTTTATTGAGGGGTTTAATTTTTTGAGCTCTAAGTATATTTTATATATGAGTCCCTTGTTTGATGTATAGCTGGTAGAAATCCTTTCTTTCTTTTATGATGGTTCTAGGGTTTGAACTCCAGGTACATGTTTCACCAGCTGGCACTCTACCATTTGAGCCACACCACTAGTCCTTTCTACTGGTTACTTTGGAGACAAATGCTCATGAATTTTGCTGTCTAGGCTGACTGTCTTTGATTCAATTCTCTGATTTTATATCTTAGACTTCTGTCTACCTAGGATTACAGATATGAGCCACTAGTACATAGTTCATGTGGTTATATCCATATATCTTTCTCACACTTTGAGTCAGATAGGGAGCAAATAGAATGGTGTGTGTGTGTGTGTGTGTGTGTGTGTGTGTGTGTGTGTGTGTGTGTGTGTGTGTGTGTGTGATTCCTACTTGTCCTCAAGCATCTTGATATCTAGAGAAAGAGCCAGGTACCAAACCAGTCATGGTAATGACACATGCTCAATCTCCTTCCTAAATCAGGTTGGAATGATATGTAGCTAGGGTGGTGGTTCCAGGATATGGAAGAGTAGAGAGAGGACTACTGAGGAGAAGTGACATTGGAGTGACCCTTTTTTTAAAGATGAGCCCAAACTTACAGGAAGGGATTCAAAGTAGTAGGAGAAAGACAGCTGTGAAGAGCCTATGCTCCTGACGCAGTGTGCAGCTGGCTCCCTGGATGGGAAACCAGGACTTGGCTTGCAGTGAGGTAGAATTATGGAAGGACTATGGCTATGGAAGGCTCTGGTCAGTGTATTTTGTGTGTTTCACCTACAGGAGTCAGTAGAGGAACAATTTGCTTTAGATTATTATATCAAAGATTACAGTAGCCACATGTAAGGAGTAGATTGGAGGAACAAAGAAAAAAACAAATTCAGAGACCATGCAGAGGTCTCAAGGGGAGACTGTTGTAGTGGTCTAAATAGAATCCAGTGTGAATCTTCCAGAGGTATGGTGATGGAAAGTAAGACTTGAAAATAAATCTAGGTTTTTCTCCTGTGTTGAGCTTTAAGTTGGATTGATAAGGCATGGAAGGAAGACAGGTAGGTTGTAGGTTCCTTTCAGGCTCTACAGTGCCAATGAAACAGACTTGGTCCTGGACAGAGAGAACTGTGAAATGTCATTGCTGTTGCTATCATAATAAGAATCATCATCGTGATCATCATCATCATCACCATCATTGTAGTCTTAGAAACCAAGTCATATTAGGAGCTTACTTTCTGTCTGGCACTTCGCTGAGCCATTTCCACCTCATATCACATTGAGTTCAGTTAGTAGCAAAATTTACAGTTGGCAGGTGAAGATGCCAATGCTCAAACAGGTGAAGGTAGTTTGCTGTTGAAGATCCCATAGCAAGGTGAAAAGTTCCGCTAGGATTCAAACTTTGGTCTCTCTGGATTGAAAGCCCAGCCTCTAATCACTAGAATACAGTTTATGCCACAGATGACATCCAACATATGATAGTGCTTCTTAAAAGTATTCAACTCTTGCAGTAGTGCAAAAGTGATTCTCAGCTAGTAGAAGCTGTGCTTTGAATTTTGATTTTGGAGCTTTTGCTCCTCTTCACAATGGTAGACAGTAGTTGTCAGTACAGGTCTAAGTTTGCTACATAGTCACAAGGGAAAGGGAAAGTACTGGTACTAAGCCTTGATGTCTGTTAGGTTAGATGCACCAAATGCATGCCAATCTCAGGACATTTTGAATTCATAATATGTCTTTCTGGACACAATTCTATCATTAAATTGTAGAATGCATTGTGTTGACAATACTATCAGTAACTTCCGTGCTTGTTCATTGGGCCAAGAGAGAACTCAAATAACTGTAGCTAAGAACTTAGAGTAGCTAAGAACTTAGAGTAGCTAAGAACTATAGCTAAGAACTACTGAGTTTCAGAGGATATGTTTTATGTGGTGAGTAAAAAATTCCTTTTTTGTGTGTCTGTGTGCCAATACTGGGGCTTTTACTCAGGGCCTCAAGTTCTCACTTAGTTTTATTGATCAAGGCTAATGCTCTACCAATTGAACCACACTTTTACTTAGATTTTTTTTCTTTCTGGACATACAAGGCTTGTGGACATTACTGCAGATCTCAGCCCCCTGTAAAGCTGGGAGTACAAGCATGAGCTACCAGCTTCTAGCTAAGAATTGTCAGGTGAAGAAATGAGAAGGAAAGAATTTCAGGATGGAACCATTTATGCAAGCTCATAACATTTGGGAGTGTCTTGTGTGATCAGAAAACAGAGACTGATTCCACATGTTTGGCTCTTTGAGTGAGATCCAGGGAAGAGGACTCAGAGTTGGGACTCCTCATGGTTTTCCATTAAGCTAAAGGTTCCACTGGAAGGAAGTAGTTTGTAAATAGAGAGGAACTCATGGAATTCTTTGTATTTATTTTCCTCTTGATGTTGCATGTCTGTCAACGAACTATCAATTCCATCTTCAGCAATCTGTTCCCCTACCCTTTACACAGATACCTACCTCCTTCTTTAATGGGACACGAGAATGAGAGTGAGTGATCTCTGAGAACAACATTGGTCATGCAGCATCCGTGATTCAGCATTGTATGTAGCCACTCATCATTCAAGGAAGTGCAAAGAATCATTGTCAATGACTCTACTCTCTTGTGTTTCCTTTCAGTTCCTCCCCAGATCATGAATATCTCTTCAGACATCACAGTGAATGAAGGAAGCAGCGTGACCCTGCTGTGTCTGGCCATTGGCAGACCAGAGCCAACTGTGACGTGGAGACACCTGTCAGTCAAGGGTAAGGTTTCAGACCTGGTTGAAGTTTGCAGGGTGAGTTTGTGAAGTGCTTGGCTCCTGTGTAAACAGAACTCCAGGAATGAGAAAACATCAGTATGTATGTGTGTGCATGCATGTGTGTAATAAATGTGTCAATGTAAAATCTTACAGGCAACTACTGTTATATGCTGAGAATTTAATTTAAAAAACAACAAACCAGGAGAATTTATAGAAGAAATCTACTGAATTACTACTTAGTTCTTGTTGTGATTATAGAAAATTTTTGCGTTGGTTATTGCAGAAAAATAACAATGATTTTAAAAAAATAGGAGAATAACTTTCAGTGAAGACATTCAGATAGGGTGTGTGTGTCCTTTTGTAGCTTTGGCATCATTGTCAGACAGGAGGAGAGAAGGCCCTCCATGCTTCAGTACATTCAGGACATTTACCCACAGTCACACCTGTTGGACCTGGCATAAATATTTCACCTGAGTAGAAGAAGGACAACGCAGATGGGGAAGCATATCTGGGCATGACTGTCCTGCTGGGCACTCAATAATTAGTATCTGCATCACTTATAATCAACTCCAACTTAGTAGAGGGGAAGCCATAAGGGCATTGGCCTTGTCTCTTTGGAAATCAAATCTGCTCCAAGTTAATCTTGAGGAGATGGGAACAGAGCCATTTGATACATTTACACCACTGCTAGAAGCTCTGATTAATTCTGGAAATCATTCAAGAAACAAGTGCTCCCTCAGGCATTACAAAGTCCAAATTTGATACCCAGTGAATAGAAAGCTGTGTAGCTGTGAGTGAGGTAAAATAATGTAGATTAAATGAAAACATGGGAGTAACTCTTAGTAACCTTGAAAAAGGTAAAGTTCTGCTAGGACATGAAAAGCTCTCACTATGAAACAATGCTCTCACTATGAAACAAAAACAAATGAAATTTTCCCACTAGTTTGCAGGACTGCCATAACCAAGTGTCAAAAATTGTGTGTGACTTAAATAGCAGAAGATGTATTTCTTCTAATTCCTGGAGGCTACAAGCACAAGATAAAGGTGTTGCAAGGAGAATCAATTCCAGGCATTTGTTCTGGCTTTCCGGTGATTTGTCAGCAATCTCTGGAATTCCTTCATTTGTAGACAAATCATCCTCATCTCTGTGTTCATTTTCCATTACATTCTTTATTTGTTTCTGAATGCCCCCCTTTTTATAGGGACACAAGTCACATGATGTTGATGCTAATGACCTTTTGTGAATTTGGTCACTTCTGTAAGGCCTTATTTTAAAACATGTCACAATCTGAGGGCTTAGGAATGAGGACTTCAAGGTATTTGTTCTGTTGAGGGAGAATATATTTCAACCCATGACAACTTCATCAAAACTTAAAGCCATTATTAAGAAATAGTGAATGGTGGGCATTAGTGATGCATGACTATAATCCTTGCTATTGAGGAGGCTGAGATTTGGAGGGTCATGTGGTTCAAGGCCAGACTGGACCTGGATCCTCCAAATCAAATAACAATGAAAAAAAGGAAAAATTAATGACAAAAGCCAAGTCAATAATCACATAGAAAGGACCTTAGGGGAGAAATGACTACAAAAAGGTACAAGGAATTTGGAACAGTTATATATTTTGAGTGAAATGGTGGTTATATTGGTGTTAATATTAGTCAAAACATGTTGAATTGAAACTCTTGTACAACTATTTTATAAAATCAAATATATGATATATATCTAAATAAATTAGTCAAGACTAATACAACTGTGCACAAATTTCAATGAATTTAAAATATAGGCATAGACATGTGGCTCAGACTTAGTTTCCTAACTTGGAATATCACTTATGTCCATAGAACAAAAAGAGAGACTTAATTCATTACAGGGGCAACACTTACCTTTCATTTTAATACCATACAAACTGAGAACATGAATTTCTGCTCATGACTTATTATAGGGAAATGATACTGAAATAAATCTTCTGAATCCTCTTTATAGAAAGACCTTAAACATTTGCTTAGCAAGTACCAGGCCTTCTTATGCCATCAGATCAATCAATCAATCAATCAATCAACAAAAGGAGAACAATACCTCAACCATTAAAAAATAACCTTAGATATTGAAGCCCAGAATTTCAGTATTATAAAATGGTATTGAAAGCTGCCTGTCAGTGGCTCATGCCTGTAATCCTAGCTACTCAGGTAGTAGAGATCTGAGGACTGCAGCTTAAAGCCAGCCCAGCAGGAAACTTTGTGAGACTCTTACCTCCAATTAACCACCAAAATGCTGGAAGTGTAGCTATGGCTCAAGTGGTAGAGTAGAATACTGGCCTTGAGCAAACTAGTTCAGGGACAATACCCTGAGTTCAAATAACAGGACCAGTATGCTGTTTCTCCTTCTCTGTCTCTGTCTCTGTCTCTGACTCTGACTCACTCAGACACTCACTCACTCACTCAATCCATCTATTTAACTATATACACATATACGACAAAATACTAAAATATATGAAGAGCTTTACTAAGCTCAACTTCAATATAAGCACAACAATTACATATGGTCCCTGACTTTGACTTTCCCAGAGTCATGGTCTCAGGAAAATTTTGCCTAAGACCAGGGAGATATTCAGGTTCATGTTATATGTGAAACACCTTTAAACATCAGACCAGTTTTTATGTATTTGCTAAAGTCATATGTATTTATAAATGTTTGAAATCCCAGAATATACTTATTTGATCCTAAATACATAGTTCTCTAAGCCTAGAAATATTTCATGTGAGAATTTGACTCTGTGTGTTTTGAAGCAATTCTCTCTCATATAGTACAGTGGTGAATTTTCCCTTTTAAAAGAAGGTCTTATTCATTCATATTCCCAATCTTTGATATAAAGCAATAGTTCCCATTCAGCCTAAAAAAAGCCTGCGAATTCCAAATTTAAATGATCCTGTTCCTCTTTAAATCCCATGGACTGTACTATACTCTGAACTTCCTTTGTCTCCTCATCTCCGGCCTTCACTCCAGTATTCTTTCATTTCCACATTGTCTTTTTTTCTAGCGCTCTCCATGACATTTAAACATTTCAACCCAAAGCATTGTTTCCAAACACTGAAAGGCTTTGAAACCTGGAGAGTATGTAAGTTTAAAAATATGTATTTTTTTGTTAGAATCATGTTTCTATCTCTCTTGAACTAGAGAAGTCATTCTAAAGGTTTTCAGAAGAATAGCCAATAAAACTTGCAGCATTTTTAGAAAAACATGTTGGTTAATTTAGGATGGAGGAATAAGAAATAAAAGCTGCAATGACATTTCCTTGGAAATTCCAGCGGGATTACAAGAGAAAATTTAACTGCCTGGACAGCTGTGTTCCCAGAATACTAATGCAATATTTAAAGTATATGGCTTAAATGTAGGGATCTTTGTAAAAGGAAATGAATAAACAAGATTCTCATGTAAGAAAAAAATACGTCAATGAAAAGATGGTTAAAGATGAAGAACAATAATCACAGTTGTGGTTTACAATGAAGGTCTGAGTACATTGCATCAACTGCTAGAAATTATAATAAGAAGTCAAAATAAATGAATGCATAAATCCATTGTTATACTACAGCCTATTATTGGTATGCTTTGTTGGGTCAGAAATGATAAGGAATATCTGAATACAAAAAAAAAGGATAGTTGTAAAGACAGAAAAAATAGAGCTTGAAATATAGAAATAAGATCTGAATGTGAAATGATACTTTGAAAAGTGAAAGCGTTTGGGTAGGGTTGCACTGGCAAAAGTTTAAAAATGTTGGGGGATGGGAGGAAACAAAAGAGAAGGAAGGCCCGATAACCTTTGACCATTCCCATAATGGAAATAGTCCAGTCACTGCCAGCTTCCTTTGAAATGACTTTGTCTTGCAGCTTCAATTTCTCATGAAAATAAAGAGACCAAAAGAAACCTTCCTTACAAAAGTTAAGTGGGGGTGTTGAATCTCCAAATTTCAAATGTGGACCTACATTTCTGATCTCTAGACTGAGTAAATGTCTAAGAATCACCTAACCCCCATTTTCCTTTGTAGTGTTAAACGTGTGCACAGATTGCTGGAAATGACAATACCAGAGGACATGGACCTCACTTCTGATAAAAGCTGGATTTTTTCACAGGATGCAGATAAAGTGCTGTGAATATCACCTAAAAAAAGTGCTCCTGAAATAAACATTTGGTAATATACAGTGGACATAAGGAACACCAAGCTATTCACTATGTATCTATTCTTTGGATTTAAAAGGCCATACTTTCCACACACCAATGGGCTCACACCAGTAATCTAGCTATTCAGGAGGCTGAGATCTGAGGATCATAGTTCAAAGCCAGCCTACGCAGGAAATTCTGTGAGACTCTTATTTCCAATTAAGCACCAACAAGACAGAGGAAGAGCTGTAGCTCAAGTTTTATAACCCTAGCCTCCTTGGGCACAAATGTCCAGGGACAATGCCCAAATGCTACATTCAAGCTCCAGGATGAGCACAAACAAACCAAAACAAGCTCTGCTTATTTTTTTCAGTAGCAGACAATAGCATCCTAAAAATACACGCTCCTATGAATGTGCTGGGAAATGGAGCACTTGTTCACAGTTTCCACATGCATAAAAATCTGTACCAAGTGATCATCAGCTCAGGAAACAGAAATGATGGACTCTCAAGCTGCAACCTCAAAGAGATTTCTGCAGGAAAAGGTAGTCAGGTCTCAGAACAGGCAGGCAAGTATCCAGTGTGTTTGGAGCTCATTGTGAATAAGATAGGTTTCAAGACATATTTTCTTTTTTCTTTTTTTTTCTTTTTTTTTTTTTGGTGAGTTGTGGGGCTTGAACTCTGGGCCTGGGCGCTGGGCCTGGGCGCTGTTCCTCAGCTCTTCAGCTCAAGGCGAGCATTTTACCACTTAAGCCACAGCGCCACACTTCTGGCCTTTATCTGCTTATGTGGTGCTGGGGAATCGAGCCCCGGGCCTCATGAATGCAAGGCAAGCACTCTACCACTGAGCCACCCTCCCAGCCTCAAGACATATTTTCTGGTATCTTCCTGAAGAATCAAAGGCGAATTTGGTCTGTTTTTTTTCTGGACACATGAGTAGTCTGAAAGCAGAGTTCTAGAGATTGGGTTGGTAGAGGGAATCTATGCAGGATACTGTTGTTCTGAGGAGGGCTATCTTTCTTTCTTCATGCCATAGTAATCTACTCCCATACCTTCCACATCTGTCCCCATTTCCGGTGACATATTTGGAAAGGCCAGATGTGTGGAGAACAAAATAAATTCTTCTGTCTCTTCTCCACTGAGATTTTTAAGACAACAGCCATTCACCTGTGAGTGAGTTGCTCAGACAATCTGCTCATATACAACAATACCTCAGGGAACATGTGAATGAATTATTTTGCAGAAGTGAAATTTCTAGGTAACTGCAGCTGACTCCTTTATGTAATGACTTGAGTCATTTTTAATGGAAGCCCTTCAAACCTGTACGTGGGTCCCTTCAGTTTCTTGCAGTCTAGTGAATGCCATTTAGCCTCATCTTTGTAATGGAACATGAACATTCACATTACGTTTGTGCCTGGCGACTGAGGTAACTAGGAATATAGCCCTTACAACGTATAAATTATCCTATTTGTTTATCTCCCAATTCCTCAGTTTTCCTTACTTCCCACCAGTCAGACTACTAATAGTCAATTCTTCCTACTCCTTTTAGCTGTCCCCTTTAAACAAATCAATTGGTTCTAAGTAAGAACTAGTGGAGAGAAGGGGACTTCTCTCTGAATAAGGCATCAACTTATCTGGATGATGAAGGCAGGTTGGGGTGGTGGTAGGGAAATGACAAAGTTGGCATGGTTATAATGCATGCAGTGGCTTTATGAGTGAACTCTGCCGGACTAGAGAGTGAGTGCTAGCAAATAATCTGCTATGATGCTCAGCTAGATGGGGAATTCTGTCTCACATTCTGTCAGTCCTGGGTTCTAGATGGGAAAAACATGACCATTTCTACCGCAGCCATTGACTGTTGCTAGAAATTCCTAAGAAGAAAATTCTTGAACAAATCGCTATGTCCTTGCTACTCCGAATAAGGGTGACAACCCTGTTTCGATGGTAGTGCCATGGTGGTAGTGACAGGTGGATATGGGTTTCAAAGTCTTATAGATGTAAATTTGAAATCTGGACTGAGCTGTCAACAGTGGAGTAACTTAAGAAAGCACTTCATGTCCCTTGTCTGAAAAACAGAGCTAACCAAGTTCTTTGGATTATTTTAAAGACTGAAGAAAGAAGTAGTGAATGGGCGGGAAGTGAGCACTGTTGCTGAAAACAGCAATTCCTTTGACTTAACAGTTGGGTCAAACATTGATCAAATGCAGTCTTTGAAGGCCCACACTCAGCCTGGGCCATGGGGATGGTGCACTATGAAGAGTGCTCACTGGGCCCAACCCCAGTACTGTACAATTGTATAGTTTGTATGATTTAATGCAGTGCTCTGCAGCCACAAGAGAAAAGTGCTAAGTAGTTATTATTATTCTGCGTCTGCCTTGTTTCTTTGTTCCTTGACAAACAGGGGTCATTTTACTTAGTGACTTTATGCTTCTGCAAGTTGCCTGTGAATTGGGATGACGTAGTTGTTTCATTTGTGATAGCCAAGTTTAGAAACAACCCTTATGTCCTTCAGCAGTCAATATCTTGATTGGTGTAGGAGTTACATAGATCTATATACATGATGAAATGTCACCGAAATATGCTCAATGATGCTCAAAAATATGGAAAGTAAGCTCTTGCAAACCAAGTAAAATCCAAGAAAGTTTCATAATGTACTTATAATATGTATGTTACTATGAATATATACATTTTCATATTTATATATTTGTCATATTTATATATTTCATATTCATATATATTATATCAATCTATTCAGTCCATTTATGTGTTGGTATATTTAATCATATTCATACATGTTTATATTTAACATATTCATACATGTTTATATTTACATACATATTTAACTTACATAAGATGCCACCACTGGAGAAACTAGGTGATGGGTATGTGTATACATTACTATTATTTTTGTAATCAATAATTACTTCCAAGTAAAACAGGAATGATACCTAGAGCAAATGAATTGTTATCTGTGCTTATGTAGAAATTTGTAGTTTAATATATTTCTACAAACTTAGTCTCGAGTGGGTTTCTGTCAGTTTTCTGAAATAGGTCAGAGAAGAAATATTCTGCCTGTGCCATGGGCAAGGAAACAGATGGAAAGTTTAAGCAATGACAGATGACTCACAGCTTACTAACATTGTGGATCAGTAAAAGGAACCTAGTCCCAGATTTTTCCAACTGGAGCTCTTTGGGGCTATACAAAGATGGCCCCATGGCTCAAGATTGGATCAGGTATAATGTAACATGCATCTAAGTGTTCTCAGCAACCAAGGGCATCATGCATTCTCTTTTTCCTTCCTTTCTCAGCACCCATTTTCCACCTCCAACTCAGTATTGTTCTGACAGGAGGATAGCCTTCAATTTCAAGTCACAGTTGCGCCTTTGTCTGTCATGGGCCTCGGCTATTCCTCTGCTTTAATTAAAGCAAACCTGCTGAGAACTACCAACCTCATTTCTCTCCTAAACTACCCCAGGTACAAGTTCCAGCCACTAATAGAAACTGCCTATTCGTTGACCTGCTGCGTCATCCAGCCTTGCTACCACTCCTTTGTCTCTCTACAAGGCAGCCTGGATCCTAGTTTCTAATCTGAAGTCATGTTTGGAGCCTAATTAATCCCCAGAGTGTGAGAAAGAGGTGTCTGAAATGAGAAAGCAAGGTTATACATATCTTGCTCAGTGGAACAGTTATGGGCAAACAAGCTGTTCCTCTCACATTTTTGCAAAGCAAATTTATGTTCACTAACTTTGGTTCTTGTTGTAAATGAGAAGTGTAGGAAGGTCTAGCAATGCGCTTTTTGCCATATGGGTACCCATATGTTTTCCCCTTTTGATTGCGTACATTTTCGCTTTGGCATGCACATATGCCTGTATTTTTGCAACTTAACAATATTAAAACTAATCCCATTTATGCTCCTTTTGGGTGAGTTGATTGAGTCATAAATTCCTGAGAATCTCTTCCTTGGGATACTGAAGCTTTGTTGTGTGAGCCTGGGGATTGCAGTGGGAGATATCCTGGCAGATGCTGGTAGTCAGGGTCACTATGTAGCCAGTGCCAAGGATTGAGGCTCCAGAAAGGGATCCTAACAATAGACACCTGGGAGCTGTGGGCAGACAATGTCTTGGTAGTGGCTATCCTTCTTCCTCCCAGAGAGGAAAACCTTCACTAAGAAATAACAATAATTTCCTAGGGCTCCCTTTATAAGTTCTCCAGTAAAATAATTCACCTTGGAGTGGACAATCATAATGTTGAATTGTGATTCTTTAAAATGTGAGCATTCTTAGTAATGTTACTTAATACTTCCAAAGCTGAAATAAGAAATCCTCTAGTTTTCTTATGCATGCTAGAAATGGGGCAGCTGGAAATTAAACTTGTATTGAAATGATGCTTAGATTCTTCACAAAACATTTCAGAGAATAAATGTAAGAATGGATATTAACATATCTCTTATCATACCAAGTGAAAAATTCAACTTACTCACATGCAGCATTGGAATTGGAAATGCAACCTACTCTCTGTTGTTAAGATCTCACTACCTCTATTTGATTCTGTTTCTTTTTTATTAATTCTGCAATTTGAACTCACAGTCTCATAACTTGCAAAGCAAGTGTTCTACAATGGAGTCATGCCACCAACCCTTTATTGTGCTGCTTATTTGTTCAGATATGGTCTCTATTTCTGCACAAGTTTACCTGGACATCAGCCTTTTGGGGGCTTTAAATTAAAGTTGAGATGACAAGGCATAAACCATTACTTCCAGCCTCTTTCTATGAGTATGAGTCTTGTGGACTTTTCTGCTCTAGCTGGCCTAGCACCATAAACTTTCCAATCTCAACCTCATACATAGCACAAACCACCTCTCCCAGTTATGAGATGAACTTTTGCCTCCAAGTGCAATCCTCTCATTTTCAACCTTCCAAATATCTAAGATTACAGATATGAGCCACTAGCACCTAGCTTCTATTTCTTATTTGTTCCTTCATTTCTTTAAGAATATTTGCTTTCCATTTTGGAAACAGTCATAAGACAGACATGATTCCTGCCTTTGCAGTGTTTATGATCTACTGAAAGAGATATTCATGAAGCAGTTTATGAGACTATCTCCATGTATGGTAACCTCATTGAGAATGAAAAACAGAAACTTACCCTTTTCACCTTCAAAAGTGAACAGAGTTCAGCTAGAAGAAGGGCTAGGAAATGCACATGTGTTGGGCCTCCTTGAGTAGACACCTTCCAGGCAAGAAACAGCAAGTCTGTCCAAAGTTTTGAGTAAATTAGTTGTCTCTCTAAGAAATCAAGAACTCTGCGTGAGCATAGACAAGAGAGGAGAGAAAATGGCCAAAGTAGAGATATACAGGACCAAAGCATTCTAAGCCACTTTATTCTGAGATGAATAGAATGTTTCAAGCAAAACAGTTTGGAAATAGGATGTTCATGCATCTAGTTTTAGCTAGGAGCCTCTCATTTCTGATCAATCCTTCTCAACTGACTTAAGCTCTATCTCCATTCTCCATTCCACTGCCTATAAACCAGAAAAGAATGAGTAATAATACATCTCCTTTATGGAGAAAGGGAGAATGGAATTTGAAAGTCTCTATTCCAAATACTTTTTAGATTATAATATAAGAATGGATATTAACATGTATCATAGCAAGTGTAAAATTGGAATTGGAAAGGCATCTAGTGCTGCTGGCTGCCTGTTGTAAAGCCTTCTCTCTGCGATTGCTATATCAAATTATGCTATTGAAATCAGTCGGACACTGATAAAATTGAGACCAGCTTTACAAGTACTGTAGATCTAATTGGCCTCAGCAGTGGGTCCACAGTGACTTTTGCTGCTGAACTCAAATTGTGGGCTTCAATAGAAAATAATAAGCTGCCTGGCTCCACACCAACATATGCAGCCACCTCTGGAGATAATGCACTTTAATTTAGACACTGAGCTCCTTTGCCCGGCCAGATGTTGAAGGAACCCTAGAAAGGTTTCTTTCCTGGTTTTCCCTCAAGGTATGCACCCTTGGGAATCAATTTAATAGATTCTTGGATTCAACTCTGTTTACCTACTATCCTTGATATTTCTTTTGTGGGATGTACATTATTTTCTAACAATGTCTACCGTTTCTTCAGGCTTGAAGTTCTATTAGTCATCTTTTCTTAATTAAGATAAGCAACACTGAGTGTCCACCGCCTAATGGCCAGTGTAGCTCTGAGTAAGTTTAGCATGCACTAGCAGGGGAGAGGGGAGCTGTGCATCTGAGGCAAACAATTATAGTTCCCTCTCTTGACTGACAGCAGGGTCAGAAGAGGAGAAAGATAGAAACACCACAATGTACCACCAGACAGGTGAGATAAACCAGTTCTAAGAAGGTCTCTTTCATAAATAAGAGAGACAGGGAGTGGTCTGCCTGGGGTTGCTAGTTAACTTATCAATTCCACTGCCTCCAGCATAGTCAAGTCAGAGCTTGTGGCTTTATTTGGAAGCTCTAAGTGGGTTACTGTAGCTCCAAATGGAGTCACCCTGAAACAGAATAACCAGCTCTGTTCTGAGTAATGGACCAACCATGCCATCTTCTCATCACCAACCTGGAACAGTCAAGTGCATAATGTTCATGCTTATTATGAGCAAGGCCTGGAGGATATTTCTTTAGGAGACTGAAGCCAGCCCAGCCTGTGGCCTCTCCACATACTCACTGCTCTAGGTGAACTTACAAAAGTTAACTCATCTTAATGACCTGATGCCTGATTGCTAGCATTTCCTTGAAAGGGTTGATTCCACCTTGTCCAGATGGGATCCTTTTCTATATTATGCCATTACCGAGCAGGTGTGGTACATGGAACTTGCACATTTGCAATGGCCCATAGCCCCAGGTACGATATCTTACATTTCAAAGATGACCCAAGAGTTTCTATTGGATGGTTGTACATACATATAACCATCTTAAGTCTATACTATCTCATGCCAAAGCAAAAGGGAGGAGAAAACTGGGAATCTAGCTGTACAAGCTGCCCCATCCAGGAACAATTCAGGAGCAAATCTTCATTGTGGCAAAGGCAAGTTCTGATGTACAACCGAGTACAACTGATGTACAACAGTTTGGGGGAAAGTACTTTAATTTTTTTAAAAAACTGTATTCAGTAGTTGTACAAAGAGGCTTCAGTTCCACAGGTCAGATTATGCAAGCAATGCATCTTGATTGAAACACTTCATATTTTATGCGTTAGAACCTAAAAGAACTTTTAGTCTTTAGTCTAAAAGGTGTGTCTTCCATCTTCTTCACTATCATTCTTGAGCCTTCCTGAAAAAGAAAACTACACCTAGATTTTAGATATTCTTACTGATGAGGCTTTATGTATTTGTTTACTTATTTATTTATATTAATATACCTTAATTTCCTCTGCCTAGGGAGGTGGGGGGCATCATTGTTACTATCCATATTAGTCCAGATTCCTTTCTTAATCAGGTGAAGAATTAAGCGGCAGAGAGAGGAGTAGTGAAGTAAAGCATCATGTTTACTAAAAGCCAAAGAATACAGTCTCTCTAATAGAGAGGACGCTCAGAGCCCAGGCCAATGAAGTCCTTAGGAGAAGTAGCCTTTTGCTTTATTCATTCTCCTCCAACCCAGGGCTAGGATTGGTCAGTGAGGGGCCCTGTACTTGGGGCCCTCATTGTCTCTGCCACTGAGCACTAGCTCAGAAGTGATCTCCTAACAAGATCCTCTGCTTTGTCCCTGAGCATGGAAATAACTGGTGAATGAATCTTCCACCTTGAGTCACAAACCCACCTATAACCTATTGCACATGTCAAGAGGAAGTCCCTAGGCCTGATGGGAAGAAGAACCAGTATTTTTGCAGTACCTTCCCCTCTGTCTTGGGGATGCCATATTTTTATCCCTTACTTCCTAGCAACACTTCTAGCTTTCCCTCATATACCATACACACACACACACACACACACACACACACACACACACACACACACACACACACACACACACTATATTCAGAACAAACTCACCTGCTCTATGCTCTTCCTTATCATGCTCCCACTGCTTAAATCAATCTCAGTAGATTTTATTGTTCCATTTTTCTACATGGAAAAACAAATTGTAAGTCTTGCTCTAGGTTTCTAGAGCATTGAGACCTAAGATCTGGGTGTTCCATTACTAATCAATCAAGCTTTTCAGGGAAACCAGAAGCCTGTATAGAAAACTAGCATTACAAAGAATGCTCACAGCAGAAGTGACTTGCCTTGACACATGAAGTTTGACTTTGACAAATCGAGAGAATGATCTTCACATCTTACTGCAAGCATCTGTCTGGCAGACACCAAGATGCTGTGATTCCTGTCCATTGCTGGAGCTGTTTCTTTTTGTCTTCCTCCTAAGAATATATATTATCAAGGTGTCCACCAGGGCTGAGCCTTTGTTCCCACATGCAAGAGGATGAAAATGACTGCAGAAATGCAATGTGTGTGAGAGTAGGGGAGGTGTGCCTACCTCCTGACTGTAAAAGCAATGGCCATGGTTAATTAGCTGCCTTTCAACATAAAGGATTCAGAGGAGGGAGGGAAAGGAAATGGAGAGAGTAGCTTGGAACCTTTTAATTGGAGTAGGCTCTCTAGTTTTACAAATATTCCAGCCTTGGAGGGAGACAAACCCTCCACTGGATCATCTAGGGGAATGCATCTCATTAAGCAAAAGTTAGTTGATGGTCACTTTGAAGCCAAGCTTCAGAGCCAGAGGCTGTGATTGACTCACACACTAACAAGAATGAGAATTGGGTGAGGAGGTGAGGGAATTGGATCTCTTGCAAAATACCTAGTGGAACCACCAAGCACCCCCACCTCCACCCCACCCCAGTATCACATGTCTTGTCTGGTACCCTGATAAGTGTGAAACTTCACTAGCCAGAGGAAGCAATTTGTAGTCTTTCCTGCCTTTCCTTGGTTTCTCTCTCTCTCTTCTTCTTCCTTTTATTTTCCTTCTTCCTACCATCAAGAGTTTCCTCTCTCCAGAACCCCTGATGGGTGAGAGTAACTTCCTGGGAGTGCTAAAACCAGTTTTTAAAGACACTCTAGATGATTTTGCTTCCTAAGAGAAATGCTTAAGTAATGGATGTAACCATACCACTCATTCTCTGCCTCTTTCGATCTCTTCCTCTCCCCGTATACTTTGTTGAGCTTATCTCTGTCCTTCCTACCGTGGTAGTTCATAAACGCTTTCACCCCCAGCCTCACTAGGGTTTCCCCTCTGCTCCAGTGAGCCTGGCTTACTTGTCCCTGCACAACTGGAATCAAAGTCAGTGATTACATCTGCAGTGAAAGTTTCCCTCCTAATGAAGAACTGAGCTCTCTCCAGAGAATCATGGGGCTGTGCGAAGCGAGGAGCATCAGACAGCAAGACATTTGGAGCTTTGTGGTCCTGAGACACGCCTGTACCCAGTCCAATGCCTGTACCCAGTCCATACTTCATTGTCTTCCTTATACCTGTCATCTTTTTTCTCATTCTTTGTATTCATAACCCAGCTCAAAAATTCCTATAACACTTCAGAATCTCTTTTCAAAAGGAATTCCGGTCTCTGGGACAAGAACACAATGGTAGCAAAGGCCAAAGAAGTTTGAGTCACAGTGTAAGCATGTCCCAACCACTCTTGTACCTCCATTCTGCATCAAGTCCCAAGGACCTGGGCGCCACAGATACCGCCCCTACCTTGAATATTTCTGAAAGTGGTGTCCTGTACCTCACAGGGATCCACAGAAATTCCTGTCCTTCTAAATTTCTACTGGACTCCCGTATTGTTGTTTCAGACCATAGACACTCTCCATGATTTCCATATTTGCCAGACTTTTCAGACTTCTGAGGTTTTGGCACTTATTTACTACATAAAACTTTCAGTCTGACAAAACAGCACCGTAGCTTATCACCATTGTCATCGACAGGACTCTCCAAATTATCTTTTACATATATTGATTTCACCTCACTCCTTCTTCACGGAAAGTCTTCTGTCAAAAGACAGAGAAGTAAGTAAAATAGGCTAACGTGAAGAAAATGAAGAAAGGGATTGGTATAATTTTTATGTTGTCTCCCTTTTTTATGCCAAAATAGGAGACCGAATTCAGGGCCTTACACTCTTGCTCAGCTTTTTCTCTCAAGGCTCTTCCACTTGAGCCACACCTCCATTCCTACTAAATCCTTTTTACAGAGGATTGAACTGGAGGCCTTGTCTGGTTCAATTGGTTGCACTTGGAACAAAAAGAAAAACTGTCTCTCAATTATTTACTTATTCACTCACTTTACTAGTTACTCAAAAGAAAAAAAAAATAATGTGATTGACACATTACTTACCAGATACTTGCTTGACATTAAGACAATAAAACTAAAACATTCTAATTTCTATCAGGACAGCATGGCAAGTAGATGCTTAAGTAACTGGTATCATTTCCTAAGCTCAGTATCCTATGTTCCTTGGTATAGGATCTCAGCAGAGTATTGCTCACTCTACCTGTGGAAAATGAGGGTATGCAGGTGGCATCCTGAAAGCGATGACTAGTAAAATGAAACAGATGACTAGTAAAATAGAAACAGATACAGAGCTCATCAAAGAAACAATGAGAGAACTAACAAGATAGACAAGACAATTGAATGGAAGACATAAAAATTATAATTGGAAATACCAAAGGGGCCTGTCTTAGAAAGTGTGAAGCTGTTGTACCCAAATAAAACTGAGCTCACTTGCTGTTAATTTAATAAAGATACTGCATTACAAAGGAAATAAGTTTGCTCACATCTACCAAGAAAGTGCTTGAATGTAAGCTAAATCTTTACCCATATCTTCAAAATAATCCCCAAAGATAAATGTAGTAAGTAGGTATTGCTATTAAATGTTGGCAGAGGAGAATTGAATAATGCTCCACACTGTCTTTATTTTAGTCCTTAGTACAGCCATCTTTTGTCTTTGAAAACTCCACGATATCCAAGATCTCCAGTTCCTACTTCATATGCTCTTGTGTTTCCATAGGGATTTTCTCAGATTTCTGACAGAAGTCAACTTGGTTTCTTCTTTTAACATCCTTCAGCAGCTCTACCCATTATTCTGAAGAATGTTATGCCTAAGCACTAAGAAAACTTCTTTGGTTATACTTGTTAGTTATCAATTTTTTGATCCCCAGGGAGTTCAGCAAAATTAGCTTAAGAAGAATCAGCAATGGGAATCAGGAACTGCTAATCAATGAACACAAGGTAAGAACATAAACATAGGAAATACCTTGTCATTAAATACGTATGATAGCTGTGATTCATGTATGCATTCTATAAATCCTTCCCAGGCACCATAGAAGATGTTAACCATTAGCTCAGAAAGTCACCTTAAACTTCTTATTTTCCTAAAGAGAAAAGATTAATAAGAAAACACTAGTATTATTCCACTATGGATTAAATTTTATTCCTGGAATTTCATATAAGGAAACTTATCCTTCCTTATTTCTCTAAAATAAACATTCCTACACATGCATATATAATGATACTTTATAAAAATATATGTGAATTCTACATGGAAACAGATCTACATCTAGCTAATATATCTGAGCATATATGTGCATATGCATAAACCTGTGTATAATCTTAGAACATGTAGTTCTTTATAGATGTTTACTCAGCCCCTGAGTTTCACTCCTGTAGTACACATTGTTTTTTCTTTATTCTTATTGTTATCATGCTATACAATAAACCTGTATTTGGAGACTCATTTACCAGTTAATGGACATCTGGTTCCTTTCACATTTTTTACTGTTATGAATGAAGCTACTATGAACATTTCTGTATTGAATGTTTATGGACAAAATTTACATTTTTCTCTGGGTAAATATTATTTAGGATTGAATTCAATGGTAGACTTCTACATTTTTTACTTTGTGTGTATGTGATACGTGTGTGCGTGCATGCACTAGTAAAAAGGTTTAAACTGATTTGACTTTTTCATTCAAAGCTGGTGCTGTACCACTTGAGTCACTTCTAGCATTTTGATCTTTAATTGGACACAAGAATCTTGTAGATTTCCTCCACCTGACTTCACAAACTCAATCTTCAGCTCTCAATCTTCTGAGTATCTAGGATTATAGGAATGGGACACAGTGCCTACCTACATGCTTTTCTTGGGTAAATATTCAGGATTAGAATCAGAAGAGCATATAGTAGGCTTCTAAATTTAACATTACAACAAACAGCTGCATTGGTTTTCAAATTGGTCTTACTATTTTATTTTTTTATACAAACCTTGTAAACATTTGAGTAGTTCTACATGCTTGCCAATATTCTCTCTTTCAACTGCCAGGCATTTTATACATTCTAAAATACATTTGCTATTGTAGTCCTCTGGTGATGAATGAAGATGGTCATATTTGATTTGCTTATTGTTCAACTGTAGGTATTCTGTAAAGTTTTCATTGAAGTGTTCTGGCTCTTCTTATCTTCTAATCACTGTATTTTAATAGTTCCTTCAGTATTCAGGGTACATGTCCTAAAGGTAGCTACATATTCTGAGAATATTTTCCCAAAGCCCATGCCTTGTCTTCTTACTGTTTTTAATGGTAGTTTTCAAAAAGAATCAATGTTTTAAATTTTGATGATATCCATTTTATCAATATTTTATAGCTCTAGTACTTTATGTATAATATAAACTATAGGAAGCAACAAAAGATTATAAAAATTGACCAATAAAACTTCTTTTAGAATTTTTAGAACTTTAGGCTTTTTGTTGAAGTATGAGATGAACTGTAAATAGATACCCATTACCCATATTAATGTATATACATATATTACATATATATGTATATATATATATGTATATATGGGGTAAAGGTTGAAATTCACCTTGTCTAGTTAATTCAATGTCATCTGTCAAAACTACTCTATCCTTTTCCAAATGTATGACCTTGGTTTCTGTGTCAGAAATCAATTGATCATTGACTTACCTTTTTGATGATACTCTGTATTCCTATTAATCTATAAGTCTATCTACATGCCAATATCATATTGTTTTGGCTGTAAAGTTATAATGTCCTAAAATCAGACAGCATGAATTGAAGTCATTGTCCTTTGCAAAATAGTGCCCTATCTGTGTCTTTTCGATTTCCATATAATTTTATTGTCAGTTTTTCAACACATACCAATCCAGATGCAAATTCTTGAGTGAATGTATTTAAATTATAGATCAACCTTGGAACAATTGATTTCTTAACAGTATTGAGTTTTCCAGTCCTTAAAATATATTCTGCTTTTATTTAACCTTGATTAACAATCCTCAAGAGTGTTTTAATCATTAATAAATAGTTCCGAAGTATTTTCATGTTAGAAAACGCCATGGTGAATGCTATTTTAAAATATCCATTTTAATTACTCATTGAAAAATGTAGAAATAAAATTAACTTTTATGCGTTGACCTTTCATTGTGTGACATTTCTAAATTTATTCACTTGTTTTAGTAATTTTAGGCTACTGAAGATTTTTTTCTGACACAAATTATTATGGCCTCTGTAACAAGGACACTCTTTCACTTCTTGGTGATTATGTGTCCTCTTTTCTTATTTTCTGGTCATGTACAGCACTAATATAATATTAAATATAGGTAGTGAGAGTTGACATTCTTGTCTAATTTCTATACAGAGTAAGTTTTTTCATATCTCTCATTAAATGTATATTTCTTTTATGTGTGTTTTATAGATCAGCTTCATAAGACTGAAGACATTCACTTCTCTGCCTAGTTGTTAATGTATTGTGTGTGTGTGTTTGTGTGAGACAGAAAGAGAGAGAGAGAGAGAGAGAGACAGAGAGACAGAGAGAGAGAGAGAGACAGAGAGAGAGACAGAAAGAGAGAGAGAGGGATGTTGTACATTTATTTATTTATTTAGTCAGTAATAGGGCTTAAACTCAGGGCCTGCACACTGTCCCTGAGCTTTTTTGTTAAAGGCTTACACTCTACGACTTTGAACTACAGTGCAACTTCCATTTTCCTGATGGCTAATGGGAGATCTTTCCTGCTTGGGCTGGCTTTGAACTGCAGTCCTCAGATATGATTCTCCTGAGTAATTCAGATTACAGCCATGCGTCACTGGCACCTATTTGATGTCCTACATTTTAAATGTTTTGTTTGACATCAATACAACATAGATTGAATTACCCAGAGTGAGTTTGTAAGGTTAAACTATCCTTGTATTCTTGAAACAATTTTCATGTAACTAACATATTTTTTCTGTTATTGATTAAACTATTATTTCCTAATATTGATTTCTTTTCTTTTTTTCTTTTCTTTTTTTTGGGGGGGTGAGGGGTCTGGTTGTGGAGCCTGAACTCTGGGCCTGGGTGCTGTCTCTCAGCTCTTCAGCTCAAGGCTAGTGCTCTACCACTTGAGCCACAGCACCACTTTTGGCTTTTTTTCTTTTTGCTTATGTGGTACTGAGGAATCGAACACAGGGCCTCATGCATGCAAGGCAAGCACTCTACCACTGAGCCACCTTCCCAGCCCATATTGACTTCTTTTCTATTCTTTTTACTATTGCTTTCTTTCATTAGTATATATTAATTGTAGAAAGTAAAGGATTTCATAGTGCTTTTGTCACCATGTGTATATTATATTTTATCGTACTAACTCCCTCTATTACTTTCTTTTTTAATTATCTTTGCAGCATTGTACAAAGGAATTGTCACTTAACAAAGCAGTTTATGAGTACAATATATCTTGATCAATGTCACCCCTGTTAACATTCTCAACCATTTTCTATTATATCTATGATTATTAGTAGTATTTTCTTAAGAAAATTTCTCCTGTTATGTTTATCGTGTCAGTGGATCCATAATGTATCTCCTAGGTTTGGTTTCAGCATTATAAAACTTCAGCTTTAGCCTAGGCTAGTGACTTATCCCTGCAATCCTATTTAAGTGGCTGGAATCTAAGCATTGAGCCATCCCAGGTAGGAAACCACCAAAAGGCTGGAAATGGAACTATGGTTCAAGTGGTAGAGTGCTAATCTTGAGCAACAAAGGTCAGGGACAGAGCCGAGGTCCTGAGTTCAAGGCTCAGGACTCACACACACACACACACACACACACACACACACACACACACACACACACACACACACACACACACAAATTATATATTGTAAAATTGTTTAACTCAGTTCTAGTATATGTGTAACTCTTTGACATTTTTTAAGTTACTACTGTTTCAAATTCAATTATTTTACATTTTTTGTAATGTTTGGAAATGGTTTGTGATCAGTTTTGAGAACTGTTTTAGCAATTCCAAGTTTATATATATTTACAGCAATGTATGAATGCTACAATGTGCATAGTATGTACATATTCTAATCCTGCATACAAAGTACATGACGTAAACATGCATACAAAGTACATATAATGGGGCACACACACTTTAGGAATTGTAAACACTTTGCACATTCCCTATACAGTACACACATCTATTCCACAGAGTTAGTCCTGTCTTTCAGCCTAGCCACATTGAGTTGTTCATGTCCCTATAGTACTGAAAGCAACCATGGGAGATGTCAGTTTTTAGCCTTTCCATCTTATCTCTGCATTGTTACTTTACAGATTTCACAATAAAGTTTAAAAACAATAATTAAGCTATTTTTCTTATTATCTTCTATTCCTTTCAACAATATAAAAGGATCCTTTTTACATTTAAAGATTTTAGTCTTGAATCCAACTTTGTTTTTTAGTTCTGCATGTAACTTTTTCTAACTTTAATACTGAATTTTCTGCTTTTATTTTGTTAATAACACTTTTTAAAAATACTAGAATTAACCTGTTTTGAATATATCCTTTGTAAACAGAATGGAAACACATCTTCCTTTGTCTTTGATTCTCACTTTGTAAAAAAAAATTAAAAAATATACCACCTGAACCATTCTTCCTTTTTAGTGGGAAAGTAAGCTACTTGCAGGTATTATTAAAATAGTTGCATTTGTTCTTCATTGAGCTTTTTTTTTTGTTTTCCCGGTTGTTTTGTTCTGACTAGTAGCCTTCATGCTTTATATCTCTTGCTCTTTTGAAGCACATTTCTCTGATTTTATCCTGCATAGTTTTTGAAATGAAAATACCATGTTTTTATTCATGCTGGTCCTTACCTTTCTGTTTCCCAGAAGCATTCTGAACTGGTATGGGTCTAATTATTCAAGCTCAGTATGTGGTTTCCATGTGTCCCTATTCAGAACAAGATGCCATTGTCTCCAGTTATCTTCATTTTGACCTCAACACTCTGTTGTTTGGAATTGATCAAACCACATTTTGAACTTACAATCAAAGGTTAGAAATTGGGACATTCATGTTTTTATTTAGCTCCATTATTAGATTTATAATAACTCCTTGGACTCATCTCTTTAACTACAGTTCCCATGGGGTCTTTCATGCCAGGAGTTCTTGGTAGGTGCCACTAGTTAGCCTCTCCTTTCATTTCCTTTTGGCAGAAATGCATTTCAATAAGTTTTACTAAAATGGTTTATGAATGCTCTATTGTCTGTTTCACAGGATAGGCTTTCTTCTTTCAGGTGGTAAATATTTGTGTGGAATATTTTACATTTCCTTATTTGTATGATGATTTATCACCGATGTGGGCTGTGGTTGGAGCTGAGATACAATAACAAGCTTGGGAGAATATCTGGGTCTCACCATCAAATACACCAAGTGCATTGCCATGTGTGAGGTTCAAAGGCCACAATATTTTCCCTACAAACAGAGTAATATGGGCCTCAATTGCTTATTTTTATATTTTTGAGCTCTTCATTTATCACCTAAGGGCAGGGAAATATTCCTTTCTTTTTATCTGTAGTTGTAAAGTCTTACCTGGAGGTATGAATATAGCTTTTATAAGTTTATTTCTCTTAATATGCACATATGAGCATCTCTACACTAGAAAAACACATATATTAAATATGTTTTTGTGCTGGTAGTAGGACTTGAACTCAAGACTTTATGCTCTCTCAAGACTGGCACTCTGTTACTTGAGCCATACCTCCAGCCCTGGCTTTTTGGTGGTTAATTTGAAATAAAGTCTCACAGATTTGTCTGCTTGCATTGGCTTCCAACTACAGTCCTCAGATCTCAGACTCGTGAGTAGATGGGATTTCAGAGGTGAGCCACCAATGCCCACCTCTTACAAGAAGTTCTTGATACTTGGCTTCATATAGTTGATTCTGAGGAAATGTACATCGTCAACACCTCTCACTACCTGGTTATATGCTTTTCCTGTATTTACAATTTTTTCTAATGTTTGTAACATATATCCTTCATTTGCTGTTTTGAAATTTTCTATTAAATACATCGTACTTTTGGTATAATTTAAGTTCCCTTGTTTTAAGCCACTTTGCTTGCTCTCTGTCTAACGTATTAGGTGTGTAAGTTCATCTTGACTTCTTCTTGGATCCTGTGTATTTCTCACCTTTCACCTCCTTATGTTCTTTTACAGAGGTTGACTCTGTTTTTTTTCTTTTGCTTCTTTTGAGATATCAAGACATTTGTAAATATTTTTTAAGAATCCTGAAGCCAAGTTTTCTTCATGAAACCAACCAATTTAGCCATTTTTTCCCATGTGTAATCCAGTCACATTAAATGCATTTACATTGTTGTGCAGTGGAAACCATGTTTGAATATTTACAAACCATCTTTTTCCTTTTCCCGTCTGTATATTTTCAATATACATTCTCAAAACTGGTGTGACCTGCATAGGAAATGGATCCTGACTTGCCTCAACTCTCTGTCCTTTGTGCAATTCCTTTTAATTCTTTTTTTGTAAGCACATGTTGATAAGAAAAGTTCCAGGATCATTTCCCAGGATCTAGACGGCTTCTAATTATTTTGGCTTCTGCTCCACAGAAATTTTCTTTTTCTTTTTCTTTTTTTTGGGGGGAGGGTCTGGTCGTGGGGCCTGAGCTCTGGGCCTTGGTACTGTCCCTCAGCTCTTCAGCTCAATGCTAGCGCTCTACCACTTAAGTCACAGTGCCACTTCGGGCTTTTTTCTTTTTTGCTTATGTGATGCTGAGGAATCGAACCCAGGGCCTCAAGCATGCAAGGCAAGCCCTCTACCACTGAGCCACCTTCCCAGCCCTCCACAGAAATTTTCTATGTTAATTTGTTTCCAATATGTTGTGATGATTAACGAATCTGAATTACAATAGTGCTCAGGACACTGGTTTGAGGATCTTGTTTGAAGCTGCACTGACATTGAAAATCCTTGTAGTTCCACTATGACAGTAACTTCTCTGGTAAAGGGTCCCCCTTGGGGTCCTACCTTCTGATATTCACTCCTTTGGGTAGTTCTCTTCCAAATTGCATCAGTGTTGATCTGTGTGACCATAGCACACATGCAAGCAACGGCAGGCATATCCCAAGGCTAAATCAGAAAATCTATCTTTGCCCTTTTTGTTGCCCTTTTATTAGTATAACTTATTCTTAGAGGAACCAGCTTCCATGACAAAAAGACATAATATATGTCCTTATACTGAGAAGCCCAGCCAAAATACAGCATTATCTTGTCATGCTTGAGAATAACTCCTATGGTGAAGAGATTCTGTGGCAGTAATCAAGCATACCTGCAATCCCAAATGATACAGTGCCCATATTCATATGTAAAAAACAAATGAGGACTGAATCAGTTCTATATTTTTTGGCCTGCAGAAATGGTGTGAAATAATATTGATGTGACTTGTTACTCAGCAATGGATAACTAGTTCATATGTTCAAATTAGTTCTAGTATTACTAATAATTGCTCAATACTCTCTTTGGATTAAAGTCTTATTATCTAAGTAATAAGGAAAGGATTATAAGGGTACATCCTTTTTTAAATTTATTTTTATTTTATTATAAAAATGATGTACAGAGGGGTTGCAGTTACATAAATCAGGTAATGACTACATTTTTTTAAAACAGTAACCTCTTCCTTCAATTTCTCTCAGTTTTCTCCCTCCCTACTTCCCTTTCCCACAATAGAGATATATTTTTACTTCCTGTTTCCCCAGCAAACTATTTCAAAATGGTTAGCTGTGCCACAATTTGAATATTATCCCTATTGCTTAAATCAAATCCATCTTCTGTACAAGTAGTACTACTCAAGTTGATTATACAAAATAAATAGGTTATAATAAGTAGCATCATTTTTAGAGAAAATCTTAGAAAAGTTTTTGTAACATCCTAGAGAATGAGTCAGAGTGTTCTATTCTGATACTGTTTTGACGTAGGTATCTCTCTTCTTTCTTATCAAGGGTACATGAAAGAAAATGTTGTGTCTTAGATCTATTAGGTTACTTTAGGAGATATGTAGCTCATCCTTCAAGTTTGTAATCATGGTAGAATATATAAAATACTTGGGCTATTAAGGTAGAAAAGTATGTTCTTTTTAAATTATAAAGACTAATTTATTCTGCCATTGAATTAATTTTCCTATCTCATTGCACTGGGAGGAATTTTTTTTAAATGTTGAATATTAGAAATATACTTAGCATTCTTTTTTCCTTCAGTTTTCTCAGAATTATGTCTGGTGTTGTTTCTGTAAAGTATGATTCTAATCAGAGATGTACCACTTACTAAGTGATGATTCCTAGGTATTTATTTACTTTTTATTTATTACTTTGAGGATTTTAGAACTATTGACACTCATAATATTGACACATCTCTGCAGCTTGAGAATTAATATCAATCACAATATGTTTGTTTAGTGCATCTGTAGATTCTACTTGCAAATAGAATTGTATTCTTATGGGTGATATGATGCATGAAATCCTGAGTATGTGACATTGATTAAGATGCATTGTACTCATAAACTAACATGCTGAATTGAAACTCCTTTGTACGAACATTTAAACTTAATTAAAGTGAAATAATTGTCAGTATGGGGACATGCAGGCTGTCTGCAAAACATAGGTTATCAGTACATCCTAGCGGTCATAGTTACAGTAATTATGATTTCAGTGAGTGTTATGATTTATGACTTTTCAAGGTCTATCACTGAGTCCAAATACTAATAACAACATAGAAGAAAATTTTTGCATTGAGTGAACCCCAAAAGTTATAAGATGCCATCATAAAAGGGGGTATTCATTTTTTCAAATTACTTTGATTTTTTAAACCAGGACATATTTAATAAAAACATTAAAATTCACATATTAGTTTATCATTACTTTTATACTAAACATTAATAACATGAGAGAGTTTCATTGTGATAGTTCCGCACATGCACACAACACCCTTTGAGCAAATTCAGATTGCTTCTATGAGCAACCCATTTTCATTAGGGCCAAGACAGGACGTCTGTCAGCTGAAAAACAGCGGGAAAGTCCTGTGTGACTGCACTGCTCACCAGGAGAAGCATCTGGATTTATGTCACATACACTATTTTTATTTGTTTTCTAGTTCCCATCGGTACAGTGAGGACTGCCAGTCAGCTCTATAGCATTAGGATATTGTGGGGGGAAATCAACTATGATATATGCTGTGACACTCCTTTTCTGTGTGCTGGTACTGGAGCTTGCACTTAAGTCCTGGGCACTATCCCTTAGCTTTTTTGCTTTAGGTTGGTGCTCTACCATTTGAGCCTCAGCTCATATTTTAGCTTTTTGCTCGTGAAATAGTGGTAAGAATCTCAAAGACATTCTGACCCAGGCTGGCTTTGAGCAGTGATTCTTGAATTGTAACCTACTGAGTAGCTAGAATTTACAGGTCTGAGGTCCTAGCCCCCAGCCTGGAACTACTTTTGAACCGGAGACCATTCATCCATGTAGAATGAAGTCATCCTCCTCCTCTTCCTCATCTTGCATGAGTGGCATGAAGCCAGTACGCACCATTCCACACGTTTGCTTCCATAGTCTCTCAGGACACTGGGAAATACGAGTTCACACTTCAGCCTTGCTTAATCACCCTCCCTCTTCTCCCTGACATGTCCACATTTAAATAAAACTCTCATTTAGCTTAACAATGAAAGAGCTTAAAAATCGCATATTAAGTGTGAGTCGGTGGCACGGATATCTAATTAAAACCGTCTGTGGTTGTTATTTTTTTTTCTCCTTTTTCTCTTTTGTTTTTTTCTCCCCTGAGCCGCTGACATTATTGTAACTGCTTTCAGTGTCCCCATTCTGTCACACAGAGTGCTCTGAGGAAGGCATCCAAGAAGGGTACCAGGAGGAACCTGAGCTCAAGAGAAGCAAGACGAGGGTGGGAAGGAGGGAGGAAGGGGCCAGGGGCAAAGGGGAGAGGAGCCAAGGACAGTGGCAAAGAAAGCAGATGGAGATGAGGACATTGTAGAAATGGAAAGGTATATTGGGAGTGATGAATGAAACTATTGGGTCTTAAAAAGTGAGAGCAAGGTGAAGAAGGGAGGGCCTAAAATACAGGGGTGTATCAGAAAGAAAAAAAGAAATTATAAGCATGGAAGGAGAAGGAATGTATCAACCACAACGAGGTGAGGAGCTATGAAGCTTAGATGTCCTCTTGGTGTTGGCAGAGCAAATGGCAGGGGAATGAAACTAAGTCCTTTGGGAAACTCATGTGCAGATCCATAGAGTGAATCCAAAACAAAGGCTTCTCTGTTAGTCCCATTAGGATCCTGTCCATTCCCCAGTATAGGCTTCCAGGATAATATTTTTAATAGTGCATACTCATTTTCCTCATCAGTCCTAGATTTTCTTGGTTTTTCCCTCCTATAGAAACATTCACAAGGAGGATAAGGAAGCAGAATCTTCTAAAATTACATTAGTTTCTCCAGCAGAGCCAAATATGAATCATGCCCCTTTCCATAACACTAGGACCATAGTAAGTACAAGGTAGTTAATTGACTAGGAATTCTTCTGAGAGAAACAGCTATCAATATTGGCACAGGACACAAAGCATGCACATGGTAGGAGTGAGGGCAATCATGTGGCATTGTGATTATTTCTGTTTGAGTTGGTCATCACAGCCATGTTCCTGGCATGCAAGGCTGTCAATCTGGAGGACAAAAAGAATAAGAGAAGAGAGGGTTATTAATACGTTCAATGTACATTATATGTACATTATATGTACAAAGGACATAATCCTCTTACTTTGTACAACTAATATGTGCTAATTGAAAAAATGTCCATCTGTCTGGGCCCAGTTCATTAAACAAACATGGAGGAGCTAAGACATTTGAATAAATCAAAGACAACTGGCCAATGGTAGTTCCTAAAGATGGAGAGCTAACAAAGATGTTGTTCTGTAGAATAGTCCCCAGCACTCTGGCACAGTGACCACGTATCAGATTAGATGAAGGAAGCCATCTGGCTGAGCACTCAATACCCAGAGGACTATGGGTGGATCTCTTCAAAATCCTCTTGTTTCCTATTGGACTTCACCTTGGGAAGCTCTCTCATAAACCAATCTTTAAATTAATAGTAATCTTTTCTCTGGGGGTGGAATTTCTCAAATTTGTCTAAATTTAACTGATTGTAGAAATTGTTCTGGTTGATGTAAATGTATATATTTCAACCCAGCAATCTACACTTATCAAACTGGGTGAAGATTTTAAATATTTAACCAATAAACTGGAAAAAATTATAAATACCAATTTCTAATTTCAGTCAAAAGAGGAGAGGCATGACAAGATAAGACAGGATGCTACCATTGGGACATAGGCTAATGATGCAATTTAATTGCCCTACACATTCTACAGGACCACTTGATTTTCCCACTTTTAGATTTCACTATTACATCAATGTCCCGAATCCTGATTTGATGCATGAGGTAATTAAGCAACTCTAGATCTACATTTCACAACTTATTACCTTCATCTTCACTGCTCCTTCAAACATGACTTCAAGCCCCACGCAAGATAAATAGGCCTATCCTTTGGTTTTCTCGATCCTGTATGGCTAAGGTCCTGTCAGATGCTTTTCATTCTGCTTCCCAAAAACTAGCATATTGTTAAGAATGCTGGCTTAGTCTTCAAATATTATTCCCTATGGATGAAGCATCCCTTGATGATAATTTCCTGCAATCATAACTAACACTTAATACTTAACTAATGAATTAAGCTTGTCTTCTGCAGTAGCTATTGCAGTTTTGTGAATAAAACTCATTTCAGGGGCTGGGAAGGTGGTTCAGTGGTAGAGTGCTTGCCTTGCATGCGTGAGGTCCTATGTTTGATTCCTCAGCACCACATAAGCAGAAAAAGCCGGAAGTAGCACTGTGACTCAAGTGGTAGAGTGCTAGCCTTGAGCTGAAGAGCTGAGGGACAGCACCCAGGCCCAGAGTTCAGGCCCCACGACTGACCAAAAAAAAAACTTAAAAAAAACTCATTTCATACTAAAAACAATCTACAGTATAATTACTATTAGTTATACCTATCTTTCAGTTAAAGATTTGAGACATGGACATATAATCTAATTACCTAACATCATACAAATAGTGAGAGTTGAATCAGGATTCAGTCCCAAGCTTTTGGGTTCTAGAGTTTGGACTTTTCAGAATGAAATTACCCTATGTCCTCTCAGACATCTCATTTGTAAAATGAGCTAGTTCCCCATTCCACTGGTAACTGATAGACTTCCACTCCTGGGATGATCATGTTATGCCCAGTCTAACAAATTTATGCCTAACATAGCACTGAGGTAAGACCCATTTGATTCATGAAAAGCCTTTAACCTCAGCTTTTCTGAGGGAGCCAGGATGGCAGGCAAAAGCAGTCACATTTAGCCTTGGTGATGCTTGATTCAAATTGTCAGCTGAACTGCAACTGCTTGGGTGCTTCTTCTGTTTGTGTGCCATCATCTGCCTGGAAGAGAGATGCTTTTTCCAACCCCCTGCAACTGGGACCCTCCCATCCTTACCTTTAAAGCTCCACTGCCTGCACTAGTTTGGGTTCTTGCTTGCTCTTTAGCTAACCAGCCCTGAGCTAGGTGTCAGGTGTGCTGTTATCTGCTGGGGTAACCTACCCACAGAATCTCCAGAAGGAAAAGATAGCCTCTCCATAGGAAGTATACCCACATTTCAATGTTAATTTGTGTTGCATAGATCCATCTCTGTTGGATTTCATCTTTTCTAAGGTTTGGACCTTAGAAAATTCACTCGGGATGTGAATGTTTATTTTTTTCACAAATTTTTCAGGGTATCCAGCAAAACAGCCCACTATATCCTGATGCACAGATTCATTACATTCTTCCTCTCTGGGGCATTTGCAGAGTAGGTGTATGGCTAAGCAATCTGGATAAGCATTAACATCCATAGCCATCATTGTCAGGTACATTGAGGGCAAATTTTATGTAATTCTTCTGTCCTGAATAGACAAATAGTGAACCTGAAGCTGCATGGCAAAAATCATGAGTTGGGATTGGTTTGTTCTTTCAATATAATCAATGCCCAGTTAGATTCCATTCAAAGGAAATGGGAAATGTGGCCACCCATAGACATATACCAGGGCTGTGAGACTCCTACCAAAGAATATGAACTGATTGGTAGTCTTTGTTCTTCATATCTAGGATTTTGGTTATATGGTTAACCTTGCATATGAAATTGCTCAAGTTTATTTTCTTTTGAACCTATAACCCATGGAAAGTCACTTTAAGACATTGTTTAAATCCTGCAATTTTGATTTGAAATGGAATTACTGAAATAAAATATTTTCCTTTTATTTAGGGTAGTGGGTTAAAATAAAATCTGTAAAAACAGATACAATATTTAGACAAATGTCTCCTAAATTCACGAAATACTGTTCATACTTTCTGATTCCATTCCACTCAAGAGGTAGAATCCTAGTCAACATATTTGGAAAGTATGCAGTGGAATTTGTTCATGACAACCAACTACAAACAACTCTATTGAACTGTCACACACACACACTGGAGGGAAAAAGGAAAAACACAGGAGGTGTTGCCTCCCACTTCCATGTTGCAGCCTAATTTTTCTTTTATGTTTTTGGTAGTTGCTTTGGTGAATTGCAGAATCAAAAACAAGGGATCTGAAACCTCAGGTCTCACTTGCCCTAGGTACACTGTGCTGCTAATTCCACTAATGACTAAGAAAGCTCTTTTCTGAGTCCTTGGCAGACATAACAAAAATGCTTCCTGAAGTTCAGGGCATAACCTCTGTTCAAAATATTATTTCTTGAAACATGCATAAATCCTATTCAAATACTTCTTTTTTTGGGGGGGGGGGGGCTGAACTCTGGGCCTGGGCGCTGTCCCTCAGCTGTTCAGCTCAAGGCTAGCGCTCTACCACTTGAGCCACAGCGCCACTTCCAGCTTTTTTCTTTTTGCTGATGTGGTACTGAGGAATCAAACCCAGGGCCTCATGCATGCAAGGCAAGCGCTCTACCACTGAGCCACCTTCTCAGCCCTCGAATACTTCTTTCTCCTCTGTTTAACAACTTCTAAATCAGTGTAACCTTCTCAAGATCTGCCTCCAAGAAACAGCAACCTTGCCACCCCTGTGATTCCATTCTCAGTTCCCTTCCCTTCATTTCTTCTCTGCTCTATTGCTTTCCTTGCATTTTTAGCTACCACCAAAGACACACACACACACACACACACACACACACACACACACACACACACACACACACACACACACACACTACAGTAAGCATTCTCTTTAAGCCAGGTGTTAGTAGTTCATGCCTGTAATACTAGCTACTTAGGAGATTGAGATCTGAGGATTGAAGCCAGCCTGGGCAGGAAAGTCCGTGAGACTTGGAGTCCGTCTTCAATAAACTACTCAGAAAAAGCCAGAAGTGGTGCTAAGGCTCAAGTGGTAGAGCATGCCTTGAACTCATAGAGGCTCAGGGGCAGCACCTAGGCCCTGAGTTCAAGCCCCAGGTCTGGTAAAAAGAAAAAAGGAAAAAGAAACAGTAAAAAGAATTCTCTTTATTTTGCTTTTGTAATCCTACTAGAAAAGAAATTGCTATGGAGTAATTAGTCTTGTTTATTGTACACTATTTCAACTAGAACAATATCAGACAACTTTTAAGTATTCAGTAAATAAATGAGCATTCTGAGAAAAAGATAATTCCAAGTACTTGTGAGGCAGAGACTGGATGGAGCATGGCTTGAGAACAACTGGGGGAAAAAAGAAAGCAAGAAAGCAAGGAAGGAAAGAGAGAGAGAGAAAGAAAGAAAGAAAGAAAGAAAGAAAGAAAGAAAGAAAGAAAGAAAGAAAGAAAGAAAGAAAGAAAGAAAGAAAGAAAAGAAAGAAAGAAAGAAAGAAAGGAAAGAAAGCAAACAAGAAAGAGAGAAAGAAAGAAAGAAAGAAAGAAAGAAAGAAAGAAAGAAAGTAAAAAAGAAAGAGAGAGAGAAAGAAAGAAAGAAAGAAAGAAAGAAAGAAAGAAAGAAAGAAAGAAAGAAAGAAAGAAAGAAAGAAAGAAAGAAAGACAGAAAGAAAGAAAGAACCATGTCTGGGTCCCCTTCTCAACTAATACACCAAATGTAGTGGTACATACTTGTCATCCCAGCTACGCAAGAGGTATGAGTAAAACAATCCTGGTCCATAGCAGCTAGAGGCAGAATAAAATAAAATAAAATAAAATGAAAAGCTACAGGGTAAGTGAGACTCATTGTGTGCCTGCTTAGCAAACTCAAGGAACAGAGTTTCACCACTATTGCACACACACACACACACACACACACACACACACACACACACACACACACACACACACACATTTTATTTGTCTCACACCAAAATGTTGAGTTCCAGAAAGAGATGGTAATTCAGCATGCCTTCCCTTGTATGTTTCACTACCTCATTGTCCTAAGATGGCTCCTATACTACCAGCCATCACTCCATGACTCCATGAAAGATGTGAGTATGTAAGGCTCTCTGGAAGAGAGCTAATTGATGGACATGTAGTTTGACTTCTTATGCTCTGGTATTGAGTCATTGCCAGATGCCATTTTGGAGCAAGTATTCTTTTTTTTTAATATATTTTTATTATAAAGATACTGTACAGAGGGGTTACAGTTACATGAGCAAGGTAATGAGTCCATTTCCTATCGAGCATTGTTATATCCTCCTTTGTTTTTCCCCTACCATCCCTTCCCTCCTCACCTCCCAACTCCCTCCATACCCCCCCAGCAAAGTTGTAAAGTTTCAACATTGTGTCTTGTATGACAAAGGTGTAAAGTTCTTGTACATCTCATTATTACAATGGGTTATCCTATATTCTTTTTTTTTTAATTTTATTTGAGAACATACTGTACAGAGGGGGTACAATTACATGGGCAGGATAATGCATACATTTCTTACCAAGCATTGCAGCCTCCTCCTTTGTTTACCCTTTACCTCCCTTCCCAGCCTCCCCCCTCCCCCCACCCAATCATACCCCCCTCCCCCCCCACACACCGACATTGTAAAGCTGGTTTTGACATGACATTTTGTACTTCTCATTGTTGCAACAGGTCCACCTGAATCCTTAAACGACTGGTTTTATTTCAGCATTTTGGAGCAAATATTCTTTTTTTTTTTTTTTTTTTGTCGGTCGTGGGGCTTGAACTCTGGGCCTGGGCGCTGTCCCTCAGCTCTTCAGCTCAAGGCGAGCGCTCTACCACTTGAGCTACAGCGCCACTTCCGGTTTTCTGGTGGTTTTATTGGAGATAGGAGTCTCACGGTCTTTCCTGCCCGGGCTGGCTTTGAACCGCAATCCTCAGATCTCAGCCTCCTGAGTAGCTAGGATTACAGGCGTGAGCCACCAGCACCCGGCTTGGAGCAAATATTCTTGCATACCATATCTATGGTAGTTTTGACTTCTTTCTCTTATTCCCCATAGAGTATCACATGTCTTTTTAAAAACACTAATAGTCTACCTGAGGTTGTATTTGTCACATCTTTATCAGTATCAGTGTGATTGGCCTTGTCACTCAGGTATCAGGAGAGACCTAATGGATAGATGCTCTGCAAGTGTGCATATCAGCGTCAGGGTGGAAGGAAAATGTGGACTGGAGTAATTCAAATATAAAGCAAGTGATCAGGTCAGCCACAAAGAGGGTACAGTCTGAAACTTGTAGTAAAACACACTTGGGGGGAAATCTACAATTGTTAACACAGAAAATCTTTTTTCGGTAGACATTTGGTTCCTGTCGATTGTGAGTTTCTATCTCATAGCACAGGGTGTTTGAAATGGAATTTAAGCCAAATCAAGAGCTTCCTCTTGTTCTTCCTAAAGAGAGATGTGCTGGATACCATGTTCCAATTTCATACGACTGGTGTATTACCTTTTGGTAATGGCGAGAGAAGATTGGGCATCAAGTGCTTGTTTAGAAAAAAAAAAAAATATCATTTGCGATGTGGTTGCTCTCCCACAGGACAGCCATGCCCTCCATAGTGGATTTAAATGCTTTGTCAGTTAAAGCATGGAAATCTTCCAAGCCAAAAAATGCCCACTTTTTGTCATGTTTGCTTCTCTTCTGCCAAATGAAGAAACTCCAGTTGTTGAGCTTTGGTCACCATTCCTGGTGCTGAACTATCTTCTTGGAGAATTATTAGGGTTTCCCCAACATCAACCTGGTAAGGGACAGGAAAGGAAAGAACAAGGGTTAAAGGAGAGGAATCCCTGTTTTTCTTTTGCTGCCAAAAGGGGGGAAAATACCACAATGAAATATAGAAGGATCAAGTTTGGTTTTCTTTTTTCTTTTTTACTGGAACTCACTCTTCACCCCAAAACAAATTTTATTTCACACTTCTGCAAAATGCCCACCACCACAAACACCACAGAAAATAGGAGATAGATATCTATTTTTAAGGAGATAATTATGTGGTTTTAAACATCGTAGCAGCAAGTGGAGTGAAAGTATAACTCACTGGGCTATTGGGACAATAAACCCAACTGGTACCAGCTGCCCTTGCCCTTTTTGCATCTAGAAACTTCACTGAGAATGGCTCCTTGGATTTGAAGGAAACAGAAGCAACCCTTCCTGCTATCCAAGCTGACCAGGGCAAGCCCCCTAAAGGAGATCTGCAGTTGGACCCTGGTAGATCACAGTTATAATCCTAAGTACTAAGGAGGTTGAGATCTAAGGATCACAGGTAGAAGCCATCCTGAGAAGAAAACAAAAAACTAACAAACAAAAACAGTTATCTCCGATTAATCACCGGAAAGGAATGCCATAAGTGGAAATATGGCTCAAGTGGTAGAATGCTGTCCTTGAGCAAAATAAACCAAATGAGTGTGAGAAGCCCTGAGTTCAAGTCCCAGTACTGACACAGGAAAAGAAACACACACACACACACACACACACACACACACACACACACACACACACACACACACACACACACACACACACACACACACACACACACACACACACACACACACACACACACACTCTAAGGTAATTGGCAAGTTATGAGTCCTGGTAGGCAGCCAAAGGTCCTGCCAGAAAAGGAAGGGCCCCTGTGGGTTTCACAGCAGGCTACAGCTGAGAAATGGCTCACAATGAGTCCTAACAGAGGCTGCCAGAGCTTCCAAACCAACTGAAATGATTTTGCACCCAGAAAACAAAACTAAGGAGAAAAGAGGCGTAGAGAAACAGGGTAGGAGCAATCATCCTGTTATTTGTGAAGCATGGAATAAACAAGCTCCTGCACCTTGGATTCCAAGCCCTTTGGATCAGGGTAAAATTGAATTGAACAAAGCAAACTATGTATTATTAATGTTTAGTGTATCTTTTAAAGATTTGATACGGGCAGGCACAAAACATTGCAATAAAAAAGGGAAAGGCTCTTCAAAATTGGCAATTCTTTTCCTTCAGTTCTCTCCCAGTGGGATACCATATGCATCTTTTCCCCTCATCTCCTCTTTTTTTGGGGGGAGGAAGTGGTTTTTGAACAAAGAGTTGGGAATTCAGAAGGGAGCATAGATAGACAGTAGCAAGCAGACACAGGAAAGGAATGGGGAATCAAAAGGCTCTGAAGGGACCTGGACAGGAAGCCAAAGGTGAAAGAAGTTTGGATTGAAAACTAGAAAGAGGGGAATAGTAGGAGGACAAGTAATTGATGTGCTTCTAGAATATTTATCTTGCACCCCGGGAAATCAGTGTGGAGATTGCATTCCCTTTGGGAAAACAAGCCCATTTCCTGCTTGGTTGTAAGTAAAGAGAAGAGCTTCTCAGCAGGTATCTCTGCCTGGAAGTGGGAATTCATTTCTCTTATGAATCCTTTCCCTTCCCCCATCCTTACAGCATTCTTCCTGCCAAAGAACTGTTGGAGCATCTTTCTCTACTGCCCAAGATTTCCTCAGAAAGCTGAAGTTTCCAGCAAATCAGTTTTATCTGGAGAGTCCAGGCTTACTGTAGTTTGAAATAAAAAGTTAAAGATGGAAACCCATGTGTTGCATAACTATTTGTTCTCTATTCTGTTCCTGAAAATGCACATTTGGGTTCCATGGTGAATTATTGTCAATATGCCAATCATCTCTCCAGTGTTTATTGAGAAATGACTGTATATCAGATACTGTATTGTCTTCTCTAATAACTAGGTTTCATATATTGAGAAAGTACTTATACTCTGGGTATGGTAATTCACACCTACAATCCTAGCTACTCAGAAGACTTTAGGTAGGAGAAACACAGTCCCTGGGCAAAATTATGAGATCCTATCTGAAAAATAATTACAACATAAGGGGCCAATGTTATGCTTCAAGTAGTAGACTGTTTGCTGAGCAAATGAAAGACCCTGAGCTCAAACTACACAAAAAGTATTTATACTCTATGACATACTACATGTTGTTTACAGGTGCATTCATTTATTCAAAATGTTTATTGAACAAAGAAAATGTACTACATTCTATTATATAAAATAGATACAGAAGAGCACCAAACAGAGCCCCTACCTTCATAGGGAGGTGAAAAGACAAAGTACAAATCCCTTATCATGTTTTCAAATCATTATGTGTATGCTGGTGATGCCCAAACCTTTCTTCCTTGCTAATACTATTACCAGGGAGGGAGGGAGGGAGGGAGGGAGGGAGGGAGGGAGGGAGGGAGGGAGGAAGGAAGGAAGGAAGGAAGGAAGGAGGGAAGGAAGGAAGGAAGGAAAGAAAGAAAGAAAGAAAGGAGGAAGGGAAGCAATGAAGGAAATAACAAATAGAAATAATAATTTTACACAAAGAAAAATATAAGATAAACACAGGCTCTCTCAGGAACAACACACATTTCCAGATGGAAAAGGGTTCTTCTGGTAGAGAGATCAACATCAGCATTTGCAAAGGTCTCTGGTAGGAAGGATCTATGAAGTCCATGCATTACATGAAAGACTAAATAGCAGGAGTTGACTCCAGAAAAGGAGGTCTGTGCCAGTTCATAACACCCTTTCACACACAGTTGGGAGGCTGGATCATAAACCCCATGAGAAGAGAAAAGAGTACAATACACATGTTTAGTTGGATTGAGCTGTTCATATTATAGAAGTAGTCTAATTGAGAAGGCAACATAAAATATATATTAGCAGATAATGATTATATTAAATCATAGATTATGTTAAGATTGAGATTATAACTTAAATTATGTTAATATTCCTATGTTAATATATAGGAATATCCATACCTTCTAAGGGAAGAGTCAAAGCTAAATGTGAGTGACATTGCTTAAAGATTCTGATGTTCACCAAATCTGGCTACCAGGCAACAAGATTAAAGTGGAATATTTCTGGGAATTTTCCTTTTCTGAAACATTTATGCAACTCTACCGCATTGGTAAATATAATCTAGGTGAAAATTCACCTGAGCCTGTGTCTTAAAGAACAAGTAGAATGTATAAAAGCAAAGAAGAAGGTAATAATGGATACAGAAAATGTGATATAGCTACACAGTGTACTATATATTCTCTTATATGAAGAATCTGGGCCTAAGATGATGACAACTGTGGTGGTCGTGGTGGTGGTAATGATAGTCCATAATCATGAAGAGTATACTGTCTAGGATGGGGAAAGTTAGCAGGGAAGTAGAAAGGAGAGGGTATGAATGAGGGTAGGAATGAAAATGATTCAAGTATACGTACACAACACACACACACACACACACACACACACACACACACACGAAGATCCACAAAACTCTGTTTGTAAGGAAGAATGGAGGGAAGGTTGGAATTATAAGTATATAATATAGGAGGGTTCAATGTATATTTTATACATCTATGGATGTACCAGGATGAAACTGTCTTGTAGAATTTATGTACACTAAATTTTAACAAAAAGAAAAAATTGGAAAGGGCATTTGATAAGGAAAAGTTTATGAGAAAAACAATGAAAATGCTAATTCAATATACAAAAAACAAGAACTACGTTATTTATTCACAGCTGCCTTTCACTCTACTGACCAAGGCCTCACAGCCAGCTCTCAGAAATGCTTATTGAATGACTGGGAACCAGCGCATGGAGGAAAGAGAGCTGGTCTCATGGGAATGTTAGCAATAGTAGCAGACAATGTCTCAGGTCAAGTCAGACTCCATCCTGGAGGAAAAGGAGGGCAATATACTACGGCAGTAATGTTGACCTTCACAATCATACTTAGAAATTTTTGACAGTTGGATTTGTCACTAGATACATAATGGACTAAGCAACAGTCTCTCAGTGACCCAAGACAACCTGTTTTTCTCTGTATAGAAACTTGTTATTTGTTTCAGGGTGAAAAATTCCCAGAGGAGAGGAGAGAGCCCAGCTGTGTTTGGGTTTTACAGGCTGCCTCAAGATTTCTTTCCGATGTTTTGGTTTGTGGCAAAGTTGAAAATGCAACACTATCATGATCATTATTACCATTATCATTTATTCAAATACCACTAATAATTAATGTTTACTGAGTACCATTAATATGCAATGGTATTCAACAACCATTGAATTAGACTTGGCCTCTGTCCAGTGGGCTTGTTGTAAATAAGAGAAAAAAAAAGTTATCACCCGAATTTTTATCTCTTCAAAATATATTCGTTTCCCAGACTGTTCTTGTTTGTGCTCTGTTAAAATAACTGAAACACAGAAGCTGACATTAGGCTGGCAGGAATGCTTTGCACCGACATGACCTAAGATAGGTTGCATTTGGGGACACATGGAAAGAAGGACGCTCAGAAAAATAAAATTTGAAAATAAAAGATGTAAATACAACCATGGTTCTATTACTTCAGAATCTGGCTGAAGTTTCAGTGGGCTAATGTGACTTCTAAGCAGCAAGGGAGGGAAACACAGAGCTTATGTTCATTATTTCCTTGAAGTCTATAAAAATACAATTTTGGAAAGTCCAAAATGGGTTTTTCTGGGTTTTTTTTTTTCATGGATGGAATTTCAATCTTTATGTTTCTGTCCTCTCCTCTCATTCTTTTTTTAATAAGTTTTTTACTGTGAAAATACTGTACAAAGGGGTTACAGTACATGAGCAAGGTAATGAGTCCATTTCTTATCAAGCTCTCTTCTCATTCTTATTGCCATTAAGACACTACTGTGGATTATAAGTGAGAAATCTCCAATGGGAGCCCCACTCCTGCCTAAAAGGTGACAATAAAATCAACAGTCAGCCCAAAGCCCCTCTTTTCAGTAACTTTCACAGCATTTAGGTCTCTCAGGCAATTGTAAGATACACCCAGACACTTTGTTTTTGTTTTTGTTTGTTGTTCATTTGTTTTTACTTAATACCAGGAAATGAGGATTGTATTTTAGTCTCATGAGGAAAAGTACCCTAATCCAAAAAAACTGAAATCTGAAAATTTATGAGAGGCGAAAATGATACTGAAGAATATTTAAATTTTGAATCATTTCTGCTTTTGGATCTCCAGACTAGAGATGTATAACAAGGCAAAAAAATCCATGCAAATATTCTAAAACCTAAGAGAACCTGAAATCGGAAATATTTCTGGATCTAAGCCTTTTGCCTACAGGATATTCAGCATGTATTACACCCCTAATGGCTAAAATAAACATGACTGAGAGTAGCAAGTGTTAGTGATTAAGGCAGATAACTGAAACTCTTGCTCATTGAGAATTGCTGGGAGTGTAAAACAGGAGAAAACACTTTGGAAAATATGTTGATAGTTTCTTAGGTAATTCACTCATCTATACTGCGACATACTGATTCTACTCCTAAATATTTAGTAGAAATGGGTGAATGTGTCCACAAAAAAGATTATATAAAATATAACTATTCTATTACTAGGTAGGCTGAATGGGAGAATCTGTCCTCAAAAAATTATGTTATTTATAATAGTCATAGATTCAAATAGGTTAAATATCCATTATTGGTGATTAGATACAAAAACGACAATATTTTGCTATTGTTGGTGGTGGTGGTTGTGTTTGTTTTTGCTATTTTTTGTTTTTCATTTTGGGAGGAACAAAGAGGAGTGCAGGAAGGGAGGGAGGAAGGGGGGACAAATGCAATCATGCTATTCAATATACACTGTGGAGAATGAACGATGTACCTTGTAGGCAGGGAATAGGGGGTAAAGTGGGAAGAGGTGGGGGAAGGAGAGACATTGCCCTAAAAATAAATGTACTCATCACCTGACTAGTGAAGCGGTAACTCCTCTGTACAAAGCCTTAATAATAAAAATAAAATTATATACTAAAAATGACAATATATTTATCAGTGAAATATTACTCAGCAGGAAAATGTGCAATATCCATTTTTAAGCATAAAACAGAAAAGGTCTTAAAAATAATTTAAGGAAAAGAAGGTAGACTTGGAGGATTATAAATCATATGATCCCATTAATGGAAATTTCAAGAACATCAAAGTTTACTCATTGGAAAAAATATTAACTTATTATTTCTTGGAATCAGGAGATAAGAGCAGATTGGTGGATGGGTAGGTGGGTGGGCAGGTAACTACAAGGGTCTGGAAGAAATTCTTTGAGGTAGTAGTTACAATCCTAAGTGTTTTGCCTAAGGGAACACTTGGACAAATTTGCATTTGATTGCACACAAATTATACCTCCATAAAGATAAAGAAATACAAATAATTGGAACCCTTTACCTCCTATCACAGCTGGGAGAGATTTGGTGGCTTGGTCTTCAGTCACGAGTTGTCGTGAATACTTGTTAATGAAGTAATTACAGAAAATGCCAAGTCAGTCATTTGTCATGGATGAGGGTACAGTGTTCATTATAATCTTTTGGAACAAAAAAATTGTTATTCCTTGGATGCTAGTTCTCAGATGAGCTTGGACAGCATTCCTAAAGAGTGGCATTAAGAGCCAATTCCACATATGTTGTTTCCATATCTTTATAAAGAAGAAAACACATTTTTGATACATGGTCAGCTGATGAGCAGTCCTTTGATTTTCATTAAGATAATTACTGACTCTTATATTTAGACTAAATCACATTCCTTTCATTGAAGCCTAGAATTTTGCTTATTGGCTAGTGGTTGATGTTCTTATCCAGACTCTTAAAGCACCTGATGGGAATTAATTGCAAAATTAACTAAACTTAGAAACCAAGGAATGAAGACAAGCTAGATGAATGGCTCCATCAATATCATTCTGATGATAAGGTTGATGGTCATCAGTGATTATTTACTAAGTCATTAAATGGAGACTAAGTAAATCAGCACAATCAGGGCCCACTAATGTTAGGATTGATGAACCATTCTATATTTTGCTTTTCTATTTTTGAGAACTCATTGACCCCAAAGTTACTCTTATAGTCTTCACTTTGACTAATAAGATTTTGGTGTAAAACAACCCTTTGTGGAATAGATGTGAAGAAAGACAAGGTACGATTTTCCTCATTTCTTTATTCTTCCTCTACTTTTTTAACTTAATTTTAAATTTATTTTTATTGTTTCATCTTATCTAAACTATTTTTCTCATTTTCAAGTAGTTGTACAAGTGGGTTACAATTCAACAAATGTGTTTGTAAATGTAATGCATCTTGGTCAATGTCATCCCTTCCAACATTTTTCTCCAACCCGTTCATACCCTCAAGCTATGTAGTTCTGTTTTCACATATGCACATAATAATTATTATACTTGCCCTCCTTTTCTCTGCCCATTTGTCTGCCCTCTTGTTCTTCTTGCTTATCATTCTCATTTTCCTCCTTCTCTTAGTTATTATTCGAGAATATACATTTTGCACACTTCATGCCAGGCATTCTTTGCTGGGTGGCTTCATTTACATTATTATGTCTAATCAATTCCTAATTTAGCAGTCATCTTAATCCATTTTAAAGCTTGAAAAATTCAGAGCTGGAAATTTTATGCAACTCACAGGAGAGCACAGGATTTACGCTTAAAAGAGTGGGTAATTGGTCGAAGGTATGATTGAACCAGAGCCACACTTTTTATGCACTATGTTAGATCACTGTAGCATACTTGACCTTCATTTACCATAGACAATGTGTTAACATATATGCCAGTGTACCCTGCACACTTTCTGGATTTTAAACATTCTTACAGTCTTCAGCTTTAAATACCTGCTATTACTATTATCTTTATTTTATACTTAGAAATCTTTCCTATATCTTAAAAGATGTAGGAAACATTTCTTCAGCCAATAAATTTAAATGTTCTCATTCCTTTAACAAATATATAAAAAATAAATCATAAGTGAAGTAAGCCAGGCCCAAAGAAACATAGGTCCCATGGTTTCCCTTATTTGCAATAACCAGTATATGTCTGGGACAAGCAGAAAAGATCAAAAGCTATGTACATATGACCAGATAAGATGATGTTAAGTGAAATAAATCCCAAGATAGGGACCAATTGTGTTTTTTTCTTTCTTGCTATTGTTTCTAACGTATTTATAATGCACCATGTGAATTTTTGTTTCTTTGTATGTTCCTCCCCCACGACATAACCCCTGTTTTCACTGTATTTGATGTCGGTGTCCTGCATCTTGTATATACACTTCTTAAATTTGGGGAGGGGAAGGAAAAAAAAATGCTTAAATAGTGCTAGAGGTTGACCCATTGTAACAATGAGATTTACAAGACACTATGTTGAAAATGAACTTTACAATTTAGTGGGGTGGGTAAATAGTTGTGGAGGTGGGAGGGAAGGAGTGGTAGGGGCAAAACAAATGAGGAGGTAACAATGCTTGATAGGAAATGTACTCATTACCTTGCTCATGTAACGGTAACCCCTCTGTACAGTATTTTTACAATAAAAATGTATTAAAAATGTTTTCAGGGAGTCTTCACCTATAAATCAAAACTTTTTCGTAGTTAATCTCTTTAGGAAGCCTAAGAGAGTTTGCAATTAAAAGGAAAACAATAGAAAAATAATACTTGTCTCTAAAGGAAGCAATTATATGAATACTCCAGCACATGGTCCCTGTGTTTCTGCACCCCACCTATCACATTCCACACTTGAGGATACAAACACTCCAGACAGATCTGAGCAGCTTGTTTCTGTGGACTTTGCTTTAGTCCTGATTCTCTGCTTTGTTTTCCCTGTGGGGGGTTAACAAAGCTCTTCTCTCTTGAGCCTGTACTGAGAGTAACACCGGCACGACCTGGTCCTCTTCCCTCAGCCCTATTTTGATCCTTCAAAGTGTTCCCAAATAAAACTTGATTCCAACACAGAGTCATGCCCCCCTTGAGAGCAGCCTTCAACACTCTCCATTAGACTGACCCCCTCTCACTCCTCCCTGAAATCCTCCACCCCAGTGTGTCTTAGTCTTACTTGTCTGGGAAAACAGGGACATCTCTTTCTTTCTCTGCAAGAGAACATTCTTCATGGCTTCAATTTAAGCTTCCACTGTTCCTGCCCTGATGGGCAGTCAGTAGGAGGAGGGTGTAGAGCAAGAAGTGCATTGGGAACTAAGGATTAGTTTGTGGTAAAGAAGCTCCAACCAGATATCTGGGGACTAGGTTTCAAGGGCCATCTCTGGCAAATCACTCTTGCTCTCAGCATCCTTATTTAAGAGACAAAGGATTGGATGCCAACAATGATCTTCAACCTGGGGAAGCTGGAATCATAAACCTCCACCTGGATGATCATGGAACCATGAATTCTTTTTACAGTGTTTAAAACGTTTACCAATGTCGGATGCATGTGGCTCATACCTGTAATCCTAGATACTCAGGAGGCCGAGATCTAAGGAACATGGTTTGAAGCCAGCCCAATTAGAAAAGTCCCTGAGACTCTTCTCTCCAATTAATCACCAGAAATCCAGAAGTGGTGCTTTGGCTCAAAATGATAGAATGCTAGTCTTGAGCACAAAAGCTCAGGCATAGCATCCAGGCCTTGAGTTCAAGCAATACAACCATCAAAACCAAAAAGCTTACCAAAGCCTCGACTGGTGAGTTTATATACTTTAGCAAAATCATATTAATTCAGCATAATTAGTACTTGATATGATAAAGGTGCCTACTTTCATTGTTTTAATGTGAGAAATTAAATGTATGTTTGGTAGACAAAATAATTTTATAAAAGATATCTGGGGGTAAAAATGTTACTCTTAGGACTGAAAAGCTATATCATTCTTAAGGTTATTTTCAAAGGTATGACATATGAAATTTACCTTCGTATAGTAAGAGCATGAACATGTGTGTTTGTATGACTTGTATTATGAGCCACTTAACCACCGGATTGTGTTCTAAGGAAGGTGTTTTTAGGCTATTTTGTCATTGTTCAAACACTACACACAGAGAACACAGGAAAGGGTATAGCATCATTAAGCAATATAATCATAGGTGGGATCAAGCATTAACCAGATGTTGTTATCTGGTGCATGGCTATTTAGTTGCTATCTCTGGAAACTTTGAAGGGCTTTTCTCATTTTTCTATCAACTGTTAGAAGCAGATAATCTTCTCATCCCATTGTACAGATGAAAAAGTGGTGAAGGCATTTGGTCAGAATCACACAGATAGATTTGTCTGACTATATATGGACAGAAAGTTCTGTGAGAATATCTGTTCTTCTTTAAACAATGTATCTGTATGTAAGAGAGTGGTTTATGTGCATTCAGCACAAAGAAGAGAGGTGTATTTATCTGCTTGGGCTATTAAAACATAAGATACGTATTTCAGGTACTACAAGCAACAAAAATATACTCTTTCACAGCTCTAGAAGCTGCAAGTCCAAAATCAAGTCATTTGCTTGTTGGCCTCTCTCCTAGAACGCAAGCAGCCACATTCTTCTTCCTATTTCTCTACCCCCCACCCCTTTGGTACTGGTCCTAGGGCTTGTACTTGGGACCTGGATGCTGAAGTAAGGAGGTCAGGTCTGGCCTGCGCCAAATTGGCCATATGGTAAATTGTAGGGTCTGGCATCTTGTCTTCAAGCTGGGGGAAAAAACCCCCTGCCTATCATCTGCCTCCCAGGTAATGGGCATGTCTGGATCCCTGGAGGCAGGGGTGAGCACTTGGCTGATAGGTTACTGTATCTGTCAGTCCAGTGCCTGGACTGGGAGTTTCCTGAGGATCTGCCCCCTGCAACGACCTATTTAGGCTCAGTTCAGCCTGGCCACCATTGATACCTTGCTACCTGTATCTCTTGGTCATGTCCTGTGTCCTGTCTCTGTCTTTTGGCTCATCTCTGGTCATCATGGCATCTCAATTCAGCTCTTCATTGAAGCTAAATTGGCTTGTTGGTATTGTTTTTGTTATTTCTTTCCTCTTTAGCATGTTTCCTAGATGTGTTATGTATATTTGTGTGCTACAGGCCTTTGTAAAAAACTGGCAGCTGGCAGCCTATTAATTGTATCATAAAGACTCCAGTATTCTATATTTTAAAATGTGGCTTCTGGGATGATTCACCTTACAACAATGCTGCCCCTGAGCTTTTCTCCTCAAGGCCAGTCCTCTTCCCCATGAGCCACAGCTTCACTTCCAACTTCTTGAAAGTTCGTTGGAGATTAGATTATCATGAACTTTCTCATCCTCCTGAGTAGCTAGCATTACATGCAGGAGTCACCCATGCCAGGTTCCCATCACTTTTCTTTAAAAAGGTATGTCAGATTGTACCAGGACTGACCTTAACAGACTCATTCTGCTGGATTTGACTCTTTAAAGGCCTTACCTCCAAACATAGTCACCTTCTGATGGGCTAGACATTAGGATTAACATATGAACAAAAGGGCAGAAGTACAATTCAGCCCATTACAGATTCACGAATTTCTCTAGTTTACTATTTAACATTTCAACAGCCCTCCAGGTAGCACCTTTGCTTCTGCAAATTTACTAACTCAGTAAAACACAGTTGAAGAAAAGGAGAAGTGATACTAGGTACAGCTCTGGAGATTTTGATTGGTGGAGACACCTTGTGAGTTTCTGCACAGAACCTTGTCAAATCCAGCAGCTCTCAGTGCCTCTAACTCGAGCCTTGAGAATTGGAGAGGAAATAAGGAAATCCCTCAAGTATAGCTGATGTAAGAAGGACTTTCAGCCATGGTGGCTAAAACAGATTCTGTATCTGTGAGCTGAAACAGAAAGATTGTAACCCAACTTAGAAAGATGCTAGTGTGCATTCATGTGGCACATTCTTTGATCCAGGTGGCCACAAAGTCAAGATGTCAAGTATGACTTAATACTTTTCCTAACAGTGACTAATCTATAGTGTTGGAGGCAAGCACTGTTCTGATTCTAATCATGTGGGGGTTTAGGGTGGAGCTCTTCAGACTAGGAGATGAATATAATAGAAGACATAACTAGGAATCCAACCATCTGAATGAAACACAGAAACAATCAGTTCAGAAAGGGAAGCTAGTAGCTACACACAGCTTTTATAAGCAGAAGAATCTCAGATTCTTCACACCAGAGGGAACTGACATTTCATGTCTATGGTTAATCTAGATCAGGAATGAAGTGTGGTTCTGCTGGACTAGGTAGACTCAAAAGATGCAAGATTTGGCTACTGACCACATACAGGGTTAGTAAGGACTAACAAAAGTACAGGCCCTGAAGACACTGGTGTTTGACCATGCTGCTTCCTCTAAGTGCCTGGAGGTTGGGCACTCCTTTGAAAGCAACCTAATTCCTTTCCCTCTGATCTTTTTTTGACCAGGTATTTCAGCAAGTTCTGGTGCCTCCTCACTGAATATTATAAATGGGAGAAAAATGGGGCCAGGGGATTCACTCTAGGGAGCAAAGCTGCAAAGCTAGAAGACAGGCCACCTGACCCAGCTCAGCTTTTTGCATTGCTAATGTTTCTCACTCTGTGATTAGGGATGTATATATAAATATGATTGCTATTGTACACTTCATCTCCTGGCTGGAAAATATAGGCCAGTTGTTTGTTCCAGTTGCAAAGCAAATGCCTTTCCCTTGTCTGAAGTCCTTCATCTCCCCATTCCTCTTGTCACTGATTCTTGGGAAGGTTCAGCCACATGTCTGAGGCCAACCAAGTGCCTTGATGACTCTCTCTCTGCATTGAGCTGCAGAGTAGCTATTGACTTGTCTAAGTACAAGTCACTGGATGGGATTTCACCTTTACTAGGCATCTGGAGCCTCTTATCAAACTGATCCTTAATGCAGTAGCAACAGATGTTCAGACTTAGAGAAAATAAGGGAGCCTCTACTCAGAATGCAATCTCCCTGTCAGTGGCATGATTTTGTCCCTATTCCAGTGCACTTAAGCAAACCTTCCAGAGTGGCACCAACTGGGAGGGAACTGGATCATCTACCCAAATGAATTTTCTCTGGTGTTCACTCTTTTTCAGGCTGTGGAGGAAAGGGGGAGGAGGAGGATACCTTATGTAAAGTTATGTCTGACCTGTAAGGAAGAACCTGTTAAAGATTGTTTCTGTGTCTGCAGCTGTTCCAGAGCTTCTTCTCCCCTCAACTTCTGATTGATTTTTCTCCATTGCATGAATTTTCTCAAATGCGCAAATTAATTTTCACCCATTTTCACAAAGCTTTGCATCAGTTGGCAATCCTGCCCTGGGGGAATGGTTTTGCCAAAGGTCATTCACTTGGCTCACTGCTGCTTGGCACCTCTTGTCCTTGATGGAGGGTTGACTGCCTTGAATGGGAGGTTTTCATTGCCATGCATTAAACAGCTGTTCCTTCTCACCAGATGCTTAATATGTTTCTTCTCCCAAACCAGGGGAAAGGAGTGCTCTCTAGCTTGCAGTTGTGAGAAATGATCTGAGAGCCAAAGGATACACGAAAAGAATCCCTGGGTGGTTTGAGAGGGGATCTAATTCTTGAGTTATGGTTCAGAGCATTAAAGGCAGTTCAAAAAATATACACAAACTATTGATTTGATTGGTGCCCCATGGATCTGACAGCACTAAGATATCAACTCACCACATTGAGGTCCCCGACAGATAGATGCCCACTGTTCTCACTGCCCTACAATGAGAGTGCACAGGGGACCAATGCTGATGCTGTGGGTCCTTGGGAGAGAAAGAACTACTGCAGGCTCCATTGCCCCACATGGCTTCCGCTGTTGGCTGTTCACCTGCATGTGTTCCATTGATCAGAAGCCCCAGCCAAGCGGCTGCTGCTGTGACCTAGTTACCATGGAGAACTCACATATTCTCGGCTTCCTTGCTGCTTTTTTTCCAGGCAGAATTACAGAAGAGAATGTCTGTGCTGCTAGGAAATATAAATATTACAGGGAGATGCTCATTTTCTCCCTCTATGATGACTATTGCCAAAGATATGCAAGAAGACTTCATTACAGAGCATTGTCCTTCATAATGAGGCCTTGATGGGCTTTAACAGGGATGGAGAAGTCTACTAGGAATGAATGGATTAGGTTAACCCTTGGCTACTTACTTATATAAACTAGACAGACATGAAGTAGAACTGCTTACACACTCTCCAGATTTGTGTGGAGTATATACAAGGTGTTAGGCACTGGGAAACATGGACATTGATTCAACACTGTGCCTTCAAAGAACCTACAATCTAGAAATGGAAGGTAGAATTCCATTCAGAGGAATACAAATTTTAAAATATTGCAACAGGCACTTACCAAATGCAAATGTGTGTAAAATTGGTAGGGGATATGAAGATCTATCTATCTGTTCTCATCATCTAACTATTTATCATGTATCTATCATCTGTCTATCTATCATCTATCTATTTCAGGTAGCCATTCTGGAAGAGGCATTCATAGCTGACTCTTGAATAGCTGACTACTTCACTATTTCACCAGAAAAGAGAGGGCATTCCTCTTGAGCTGCTACTCCTCCACTGTGTCTATCTTCCAGACATGGAATAAGGAGTAGTGAAGGAAACTGTCAAGACAACGCTGAATCTTCAAATCCTCTGCTGAAATTCCCATTTAGTGCCCCAGTTCCAATACAGTCTGGCTCACTAAATATTTTATCTGGGTCCCTAGCTGTGCTGAATAGAATCAGGACTTTGCACAATAAGACCTGGTAATCAGCCTCTAAGATGGCCCCTGTTGATCCCCCTAGATTGGTGCTCCTCTTGTTTAATCATTTTTTTTTTTGTCAGTTCATGGGGCTTGAGCTCTGGACCTGGGCACTGTCCCTCAGTTCTTTAGCTCAAAGCAAGTGCTCTACCACTTGAGCCACACTGCCACTTCCAGTTTTCTGGTGGTTTATTGGAGGTAAGAATCTCATGGACTTTCCTGCCCCGGCTGGCTTTGAACTGTGATCCTCAGATCTCAGCCTCTTGAGTAGCTAGGATAACAGGCATGAGCCACTGACACCTAGTGTGTAATCACTGAATAAGGGTGGGATGTAAGATTCCAGTGGTTTCAGAGGTTTGTGCTTTGAAAGGCTGGGTCTAATGCAACATGGCAGCTTAGAAGTGAGTAAGCCAATTCAAAGAAGTTTTCCAACCACCGCCACACTTTCAGATAACCACACACCTAGCTGCATTGGGCTTAGGAGATACCCCTAAACCAGAAATGGCTCAAAACTTGTTTAATGAATAAATGACATAAAGCAGTAGTTGAAGAATATTTCCAAAATTCCTTCTTAGGAACTGGCTGAGATATATGTTACCTTCAAAAAATTGACAAAGACAAGATATTTGAGGGTAAAGAGTAATAAGGATTCTTGTAAATTGTCTGGATGTGCCTGATGAAGCATGCAATTATAATGATGGGTCAGAGTATTTTTGGGGGGGAGGGGAGCATGGTGCCTGCAACTTTGACATCCATGCCTAATTTAATGAGACATTTCTCCCTAAAGCAGTTCCCCAGGAATAGAGTTATTTTTTATAAATAAAGAGACATATATATATATAAATATGTATAAATATAAATAAATAAACATACTGTAGAGTCCTACTACAGTATGTTCCATAATCCAAAGTGTTCTCTTAATTACTTATTTAAAACAATAAAGCGATGCTTTTGCAGATAGATTAACCTGAAGCTACCTTAATCAATGCTACTCAAAGATACTTAGGAGGTTGTCTGATACAATCAATTGAAAAAAGTTTAAAGATTTGTTAACACTGATTGGTATAATTATTTTCATAGCTATTATCTAACAGCTTCGAGTGTTTTACGTCAATGCAATAAGATATACATGAGTAATCATTGTAAAATGCAATATACTAAGATCACAATATATACAACTTTATGAAGAACAATTTTCTGTGTGTGTGTGTGTGTCTGTGTGTGTGTGTGTGTGTGTGCGTATGTGTGTGTGTGTGTGTGTGTGTGTGTTATGCATGTTAAGCTTGTTTGTTCAGCTGGCACTCTATCACTTAAGCTGTGCTCTTAGCCCAGCTTTTTGCTAGTTATTATAAAGATAGAATCTCTTTGGGCTTTTCTTCCCTGGATGGGTTCAAAGCAAGAACTTTCAGATTTGAGCCTCTTGAGTAGCTAGGATTATACATGTGATCCCCTGGTCCCAATGTTCTATGCAAATGGTTACAAGTGGTTTCGAATGTAGTTTTAGTCATGGACTTATTAGAAAGGAATGTAGTAGAAAATATACATTCTTTTAGAATTACTCGAAGTAGAGAGTGAAGGGGAAGTATGTATTTTGGCTAAAAGAGAATTTAGAATCAAAGGAGTTGCTTCTGATGACCAGGAAATATTTATGGAGCATCTGCATAGGTTAAAGTAAGAGAGCCCTAAAAGAATGAGCAATATAAAGATTATAGTCGTATGGACAAATAGAAGTTGAAAGACTTGACCATGAGCCTGGATGGAGGGAGGCATTTTCCAGATGAAAGAGCACATGCTTTAAAGGAATAGCTATGTGGGATTGGGGACACTTGTGAATTGTGAGTGCAGTGAGAAGGCAGAGGATGTCCCTTGGTGTCCTGTATTTACCTAGTCCACTTTTAATGTACCTTGATGCCAAGACCCCGGACTTGGAGTTGTCACTCCACTTGCTTTTAGAAACATATTGAGGAGTGGATGGAAGAGTCTGAACGTTCAACTCAGAATCCTTGATTCTGATGTAGTTCCATAGCACATTATGTTAACAGCTATAGAGCCATATGCACATATACACACACATATGTTAACTCCAGTATGGTGCATGTAGGGGAGGAGTCCAGGAGTATAATTCCTTTGAACAACTAACTTACAGTTTAACAAAATGAATACCAGGAAGCTAGAACACGTGTTGTTGGTGGGAAGGGGAGGCCAAGGGAATGGGAAGGGTATAGATGAATGGAGAGAGAAATTATGGGGAAATACAGTCATAATACTGAGAATGGAACTTGGTAAAGTTGGGGGGATGGACAGACGGGGTAGGGAGGAGGGTGGGAAGATGATGGAAAGGGTAAGGTTGAGCAAGATGCATTGTACTCATGAACTGACATGTTGATTGAATTCCTTTGTACAATTACTTGAAGAAAATAAAGTAATAGTAATAGTAATAATAATAATAATAATAAATTTTGGCGAGACTGATCTCTACAAGCTTTGCAGCACTTGGCCCCCTTTCCTCCTGACCCAGAAACCCCCTTTCTTACAGTGCTGCCATTGGGAGCAGGAGGAGAAAGTTCATTTCCCCTCTTGGTATTCTCTGGTGTGCATGCTCTCCATGGCTGCCAATTACCCGAGAGCGTTAAGCTCCAGCTCTAAATCCACTTCCAGCACTAACATTTTAAATGTCTATAAACACTTAACTCCTATGATGCCTTTAAATAATAAAACAAGGTGGAATATAATTAAGGGGCAGAATGAGTTGTACAGACAATTTGAGCTGTGTGCAAGTCTTTTTAAGTTGACTAATGTGACATTGTTATCCAGGAAAAGAAAACTTCAGCATTTTATTTTCAGAATTAACCTGATCTAAATTAGGTCACAGGAGGAGAACAGAGGAGAATTGGAAAACTCCCAGAGCACCTCTTAGGTGATATGAAATCTGCTTTTCTTTTGTAATACCACTGAAGGTAGAGGAAAGGCCAAAGCTGCATGGATGTGGAGGATGAGGACAACTGTGCCCCTGTTTAAGTATGGTCCCTGCTTGCAGAACAATGAGACTTCAGGCCAATGGACAAGTCTGTTATCAGCCAGCAGCAGGCTGGGAACTAATCTCCAGTATTAACAACAACAGGTGCTATATCTCAGGCCAGGTAACAAGGAATTTTCAAACTGCATCAGCTGGATTTTATTATCCTTTAGTTTTATACCTCTCAGCCCAGAATAGTCTTATCTTTCCCTTTTGGTGCAGCCCTTTCCCCCTCTACAATGGAAAAGGTATTAGTTGGTCTTTTTTTCCTTTCCTATGTTTTCAGACTTGAAGCCACTGTATTCCAATAAACTATAAAAATATACACGTGAACATGCAAAATTAAAATGACTTGCCTCCGTTTTTTATTGTTGTTGTTCAATATCTGATTCCAAATAAGCAAATACTGTGTGCATATTAATGAAACAGACTCAGAGAAACCCTGAGTGCTTCTTGGGTTCATGATCTTTTAACAGGGAGAAAATTCATTTACATTTAGAAAAAAATCCCACAGATCCTTTCTTGAAGACACCTCAGCTTTTGTATGTGCTCAGAGACACCAAGCAAGAAATAGGATCCTGAGTTGCCAGACCAACTGCTTCTAGACTGCTGATTCAGTATAAAGAACTAATTAGTTCTTTTATTGTATTCCACTTAAAAGCTACTTCTTATTCCAATGGAAGTTGACCAGGCTTGAGAAAAGTTTTGATTTTTTTGTGTGTAGAATTTCTTGGGCTTTCTTCCACACAACACCTTCCTCTGCTGTAGTGTATCTAAGGGGCAATTCTCATGCATCTGAAGGGAAGAAGACTAAGAGTCTATTTCTCTAGGTGGAATCTGATGTCAGATGATGCCTAATCCAGCAGCCTGAGAAGGACAGGAATATGCAGTGTTATCCTGAATGAAATTGGAGTTTTAGGCTGCATGCCCAAACTCTTGGGAGTTATATATGTCAAATCTTGCTACTTGCTTCTATATACCAAATAAAGAAATATGGTGAAGGATATAGAAAGGAGAATTAGCCATCTCCCGGGTACAAGAACAGGAGAGAAAGAAGCATGCATAATTATTAACCAGTTCTGGTCTGAGAATGGCCTAGTTGATCATGATTTTGGTTCTTCGGGAAGGTTTCCAGGGAAATTGTTATTGCTGTCATTACTTGTCAAGATTACAATTAAGTAATTGGGTGGTCTTTCCTGAGGAGGCAAGATTATTCTTTAGGGGTAGGTTCCATCCTGTGAATACATTATCCGTCAGTCCTATCCCACCTGGATTCCAAGGTGATTGCAAAACAACTACAGAGAAAAGACACAAACAAAATGGAAACAGTGATGCCAAGTTTTCTCTCCTACTTTTATTCCATTGGTGAGCTCAGAGGAAGCAGCTTTGAAGCACCTCTTGTATGAGTATGTGCAAATTAGCATCCCAGCACTTTTATTTCTTCAATTTTAGAAACATGTATAGGTTAGCAATGAGAAATAATTTGGATTTATTAAAAAAAAAAGTATACTTGGAAGATTTCAAAGTGAATTCCAAAAGGAGTTAAACATAAAAATGAAAGAGCATTAAAATTACGTAAGATAATTGTATAACCTTGAGTTTGGGAATAACTTCTTCAGCAAGACTTAAAGTGCAGATGTTATAAAATGAAAAGGTTGACAGATTTGGCAGTGTTGAAAAAACTTATTGCTGTGAAAGATATTCAAAAATGAAATTGAAAGATGTATGACAATCTGGAAGAAAACATCTACAGTGTTTATGAGGAGAAAAAAGAGATGTACACAGCCGAGCACTAGTGGTTCATGCCTATAATCCTAGGTACTCAGGAGTCTGAGATCTGGCCATCATGTTTCAAAGCCAGCCATGGACAGGAAATTCCATGAGACTCTTATCTATAATTAACCACCAAAAGGCCAGAAGTGGAGCTGTGGCTCAAGTGGTAGAGTACTAGCCTTGAGCAACAAAGCTCAGGGATACCCAGGCTTGAGTTGAAGCCCCAGGATGAGCATAAAGAGAAAGACAGACAGGAAGGAAGGAAGGAAGGAAGGAAGAAAGGAAGGAAGGAAGGAAGGAAGGAAGGAAGGAAGGAAGGAAGAAAAAAGGAAAAAAGGAAGGAAAAAAGGAAGGAAGGAAGGAAGGAAGGAAGGAAGGAAGGAAGGAAGGAAGGAAAAAAGGAAGGAAGGAAGGAAGGAAGGAAGGAAGGAAGGAAGGAAGGAAGAGACAGAAACAGGGGAGACAAAATATGTACGTATTCATCATAAAATAATCTAAAGAAATAACCTTTAAAAAAGACAACCCCTTTACTTTGGCACTAGTAGCGCATGCTTGTAAGTGAAGTGGTAGGGTGCCAGCCCCTTTAGTGAAAGCTCAAGACCCTGAGTTCAAGCCCTAGTTCCTGCACATAGACAAAAAAAAAAAAAAAGACAACCTAATAGGAAAAAACTTAGTAAATAAAGAGGCAATGTATAACAAGAAGACACAAATGGATATGGTAAGATTAAAGGGTATTGATTTCACTAGAATTCAGCTCATAAGAATTTACAGTCAGAAGTTATTAGAGAGCAGTGAGTAACAAAATTGAGGGAAATAAAAAATGTGTGCGTTTGGTAAGCTCAGGTGAAGCTTTCACCCTTGGGTGCCGTCCTTGAGAGGGAGCCCTTGACCAATCTGGTTAAATTGATCACATGTTAATGGAGCATTTCTAAAAATCTCTAAAGAAATTCCAGTACTGTGACCAAATTCATTTGTTGAGGGACATGCATGACAACATGTTAATCAACAGAAATTAGAAACTATGTAAATGCTCATTTAAGAGGAAAACATTTAAATGAGTTGCAGTGTATCATTGGACAGCCTACAAAAAAGAACGAGACAGCTCCACCCACATATGGAAAGGTAAATTTTCATATTTAACAAGGTACAAAACAGTAAGTTTAGTACTATCCTATTTGTGCCAAAGAAAAAGATAAATATGTAAATATCTACCTCATTATCCACACCTGCACAGAAAATGTATTGTTAGGATGTACCACAAAGTGCTAACTTGCTTCCTTCAGGAGGAGGGAGGGAAAAAAGAGAGTAGTTGTGAATAGGAACAGTGTTCACATTTTGTACAGTATTCCTCCCCATTGTTTGCATCTTTACCAATGATTAAGAAGGAAAAAGAGAGAGAGAAAGCACAGATACTAATCACATGACTACTATTAGTAAGTGGAAGTGTTACTCTTGTTTGTAGTGAATTTGTAAAACGCTAAGGAAGCATTGATGATTTGTTTATTTTCTAAGATAAAAATGAGCTCATTTACTCAAGGGCTACCAAAAAAGTAAATACTTATTAAAAAGAGGTGTTTCATTACAGCTAACATTCATTCAATCATTTGCTCATTCACTCACTTTCATTCAACAAATAATTGTAGAATAGTGATGTATCAGGTCCCCTTCTGAGCATTAGAGAAATGAACAAAACAAGGTTCTTGTTCTCTTGAAGCTTAAATTTCCCCATTCCTTGTTCATTTTGGAGTCATACACTAAACAAGTAGAAAGTGCATTCTTGAACTTTTACTTCAATTTTATTGTAAATATGATGTACAGAGGGGTTACAGTTTCAAAATTTAGGTAATGAGTATATGTCTTTTTGAAGTGTTATCCCTCCCTCATTTTCTCAGACATTTTCACCTCCCAACCTCCCCCACCCCAAATTGTAAAGTTAATTTCCAGCATTGTCTAGTGAGTACCACTGCTGAATTGGATCACTCTTTGTCCCACCTTTTCTGTGGTTCCCTTTCCCCTCAGCAAATCAAATAAATATATATACTAAACTTATATACTTATATACTAAGACTAAGGGTACAGAAATCAAACACAGTGACAAAAGGGAATAAGTCAAAGGAAAAAAAGAAAGAAAAAAAGTAACTGCAAACAGTTGACTAAAAAACCCTCTTGTTTCCATTTCTTGGCGTTTATTTCAATAAGCATCATTTTATATGGTCATATGAACAAAGCTATTGAGCTGTTGTGAGCCTCTCCTAAGAATATCTTCCCTTTTTCTCACTGTGCAAATGGTTAGAGTATTGTTTAAAAAGCATGTCCAAGTGTAATTATTTGTCTTTACTATCCATTGGATTAACGTAGATTTATAAGCATACTCTAGTTTTTACAAATGAGGGTACCATGCAGCCTATGTTTCTTTGGATCTGGCTTACTTTGCTCAATATAATTTTTTCCAAGTCTTTCTATTTCCTTATAAATGGGGCCATGTCATTCTTTCTATGCCTCCATCAGGAAGTACATTCTTAATTTCCAGTGCTACAAAGACCCTGATCATCACAGACAAGGAGAGGAGCTGGGAACATTTATGACACTATGTGTGGCAATCAGCAATGGCTCCAATGATATTATTTATGAGTAGAGACCTGAGGAGTTAGGCTGGACTTTCCTTATAGAGAAAGGATATTCCAGAGCAAGAAAAATGTGGAGGTCTGGGAAGGGAAACTCCTCCCAGCAATGGAAGGACAGAGCAGGAAAAGGAAGACAGAAGTAAGAGTATTAGTGGAAATAGTTTATGTGCTCAATTATTTATATTTTTAGGGTTCAGTGACTTGTTTAGAACATTGGTCTTTTTTTTGCCCTGGGGCTGGAACTCAAGGTCTGGGTGCTGTTTCTGAGATGCTTTGTGTTCAAGGCCAGCACTCTACCACTTGAATCACAACACCACTTCTGGCTTTTTCTGAATAGTTTATTGGAGATAAATATCTCATGTACTTCTTGTACATGTATCTCATGTACCTGCTTGGGCTGGCTTTAAAAACTGTGATCCTCAGATGTCAGCCTCCTGGGTAGCTGGGATTATAGGTATGTGCTATCAGCATCCAGAAACATTAGTTTTTTAAAGTTGGGAAGCATCTGGCTTTTAAGCCAGTACAGCTCAAACCTATCAGCATTTCAAGAACTTTGGGATGAGAATCCCCAGTAACAAGGGCCCAATAAACTGGACTTTTAGAAATCCACATAAATGATACCGCAAAGTTTAAGGAATTACTTCTCTCATTCAAGCCACTTCCTTGGCAGGTGAAAGCAGAAGGTCCTCTGATTTCACATGGTTCATGCATAATCCCACAGGTGGCAGACTAAGGCCTGAATCAGACCCCCAAACTTCACGCTTTCTCAACCTTTTTATTCTCTGGTCCTGAAGCTTGAACTCAGGGTCTAGGCACTGTCCCTAGGCTTTTTCTTTGCTCAAGGCAAGTCTTCTACCACTTTAGCCACAGTTCTACTTCCAAATTTTTGGTTCTTTATAAGAAAGAAGTAGAGATTCATGGACTTTACTGCCCAGATTGGTTTTGGAACTCAGTTCTCAGATCTCAGCATCCTGAGTAGCTAGGATTACAGGTATAAACCACCAGTGCAAGAATAGAAGACAAGGGCTTCTGTAAGAGCAAAACACTTAAAGATCACCTGGGACTTAAACTACAGATGCTCTGGGGTGAGACCTGCGATCCTGTAGTTTCAGCAAGCTCCCCAGTCAAGACAGCGCGTCGTGTCTAGGGCCCATCGTTTAATTAGCAAGACCACAGAATTCTTTGCAGGCTATGTTAGTGCTGTCAGGGCCCATCTCCAGGCTATGAGATTAGGAAAAAAAAAAAAAAAAAGATTGCTTCCATCTGAGTGACAATGAGCCAAGACACTATGTCTAACTCTGTGATAGAAAATAGTGTTTGAATATGTTTGGGGGGAGATGGTGGTGAAGAGGGGAAAATGGAGAGGGAAGGAAATGAACTGATGTGAGTTGTAGATGTAATGAGACCTTCAAAGTGAAAATTACAAAATTACATTTACACAGACATTATGAGGAAAAAGTTGAGGCAATTATGCAGATAACAGAAGTCACATTTCCCAAAGTTCTGGCTCCATTGATCTGGATAAGTGGATATTTTTTAATGTGTTAAATCTAGATAATTGATATAGAGGGAGTTTTTTAATCACTTCTGATTGGGAAATATACTGCAGTAGAGAGCAGAGAGTAAATTCACAATCTTGGGGTAATCCCTCTCCAAACCTTACAACACAAGCCCATTCTTAACAACTTAGGGTCCCCAGACAGAGGTCATTTAATCAGTTTACAAAAGACCCTATTACCACTCCAGCCATTCCAAAGTTTGATGAGCTGTATTTTTTTTTAAAGAAAAATACAAAATGGGACTACCACCAACTATTTCTTCCCATTTATTACAACCTGAGCCATGGCTTGTTCTCCTTTGATTCGCTAGGTTTCCTGGGTGACCTCATTAATTTCACTCAGCCCTACTTCCCTGTCTATAAAGTGGCACAAGTAATCCTACCTGAAATCAAGGGCTTTTATTTAATTACAGAGGTGCTTCCTTTACCCATTCTTTGAAATGAGCTAGTCCACACATGTTAAATATCTACTGTGAAATTCAATTATATCTATGGAACTTTCTCAAAGAATGCTTCCTAAAAGGTATTACTCTCTTCCTTGGTGTCTCAAACATGGTGTATTTGATACATTGGAACCTTATTTCAAGTCATTTTTGTGAACAATGCTAAATAACCAGGAAGCTCTCCAGAGCTCCTAAAATGCATGGTAGTTTGCTCTTTCAAAAGATAGCCTCAACATAATATGCATTGAATTCCTGTGTTTGCTTTTTTTTTCTTTCTTTATTACTGTCAAGATAGTAGTCTTTGTTTGTTTGTTTGTTTATTTATTTATTGCTGATGGAATCTCTCAAGTGTTTAGTTGGTATAGTCTTTCTTTGCTGTCTACTTCTGTCCTCTGCATTCTTATTTTATCATCCCTGAGGATCTCTGAGATGCTAAGGGAGGCTTTCTGTGATGTCAAATACTATTTTCTTAAAATACTAAAACAATATTTGTCTTTTCTAATTTCCCCTGATATCCGAAGAGCAAGACTTAATGCTAATCAAGTATTTTGGAATCCTGCTATTGATCCCTGCTTTCTTATTATAGCATACACAATGGAAAAAATGGAAGTTGAACTTAAAAATGTTCTTTTGTAGAGGTAGTCAAAATTGGTTTTATTACATCATAACCTTTGAAAACATGACTTATTCAACCTTTAGAGATAAAATAGATATCTTCCTGACCACATAATGTGCATTGCTTATTTTTTTGTGGAAAAGTTCTTTTCTACATTGTGTGGGTTACCAGCTGAAGTAGCCACTTTTTAATCCCAGAATGGTCATATTTCTTTAAAAGAACAACTGCCAGCTAAACTATGATTATTTGGAATTGGATTTTGGCAAATATTTTCTTGAATGAGAATGATGTGAAACTGACACTTCAAGGAAAATAACTCGTAGCATTTGTTGCCAAAAAATGGAATTTGAGTTCTTAAGCTGAGATTGAATTTGAGAAAACATACTTGCTTTCTTAAGTTTGACAAGTTCCTAGTGCCCAAAGAGGTTTCAGATACAATTGATGATGACATTAACAGATATATACTTAAAATGTTTGTATCAAATTATGTCACCATTTGGAAGATCTATATACTTTTCTGAATAAAGATATTCTTAATAATCAATATTAATGTTCAAAATGATATATGGCATATATAGAGTTAGAGTTTTTCCTTTAAAATTATCTAGAGAAATAAAGCCCTGTGTGCTTATGTGTATGTATTATATATTGTAATGTGTGTATGACAAGTATATTTATATATATTATATATTATATATGTGAGTATATATGAATTATATATTATATGTATATTGTAAATATATATACATATATATATTTATATATACAGACACACATATATGGACATTGTCTGGGTAAGGCTACATTTTCTTTTTTTATGTTTTTTATTGTATACTGTACAGAGGGGTTACAGTTACATGAGTAAAGTATTTTTATTGTATACTGTACAGAGGGGTTACAGTTACATGAGTAAAGTAATGTGTACACTGTTACCTCCTCCTTTGTTTTTCCCTTATCATCCCTTCCCTTCCCATCTCACCAAAAATCCTCCCAACCTGCCCCCCCCCAGCAAAGTTGTAATGTTTGTTTTCAACATAGTGTCTTGTACATCTCATTGTTACAATGGGTCAACCTGTATCTTTATTTAAGCATTTTGTTATTTCTTTTCCCCTCCCCAAATTAGAAAAATGTACATACAAGACATTAAATACAGTGAAAAAAGGGGTTATACTGTGGGGGAAGAACATACCAAAGAAACAAAAAAAATCACATGGTGCATTATAAATATGTTAGAAACAATAGCAATAAAGAAAAAAACCACTTGTGTCCCTATCTTGGGGTTCATTTCACTTAACATCATATTATATGGTCATATGTACATAGCTTTTGATCTTTTCTGCTTGTCCTAGACATATACTAGTTATTGCAAATAAGGGAAAATAAGGGAAAAAATGGGACCTATGTTTCTTTGGGCCTGGCTTACTTCACTTAATATTATTTTTTCCTAGCAAATATGGTGATGTCATTTTTTCTGATGGAAGCATAGAATTCCATTGTGTATACGACATTTTCTTGATCCATTCATCTACTGAGGGGTATCTGGGTTGGTTCCATATCTTAGCTATGGTAAATAATGCTGTGACAAACATAGTTGTGCTGGTAGCTTTAGTATAGCCTTGTTTGGGTAAATGCCCAAAAGTGAGATTGCTGAGACATGGGAGAGCTCTATGTGGAGTCTTTTGAGGAACCTCCATACTGCTTTCCAAAGTAGATGAACAAGCTTATACTCCCACCAACAATGCAGTAGGGTTCCCTTTGGCCACATCCCTTCCAGCATCTGTTGTTATTATAGTTCTTGATTATAGACATTCTAACTGGGATGAGGTGGAATCTCAATGTTGTTTTGATTTGCACTTCTTTTATGGCTAGAGAAGCTGAGCATTTCTTTATGTGTCTATTGGCCATTCTTATTTCCTCTTCAGAGAAGTTTATCTTTAAGTCTTTAGCCCACTTATTTATGGGGCACTTGTTTCTTTTGAGGCTTTGTTGTTGGGGGATTTAATTTTTTGAGTTCTAAGTATATTTGAGATATGGCTAGTGAAGATCTTCTCCCAATCCATGATCTTTCTATTGATCTTGCTAGCTATGTCCTAGGCTACATTTTCTTTACATATTTCAGTAATTTGGGAGTCTGTTATCTATTAGATATTGAAGATATTTGACATTTTGTGGATTCTTCCCACAAAGTTTGCTTGGAAAATATTTATTTCTCCTAGAAAAATATCAAAATGTGATTCTTAAAATGAATCATTATGTATGTACTTCCATTTTTAAGTTAAATTTCTATTATTTTCAATATCCATGGATACAATTTATTGAGGGCTTGAAGGATCTCAATAATGTTTTTAAGTATCAGTGGATCCTGAGACCAACACATTTGACAATTGTTACATTATCATGATAAATTAATCTTCATTCTTCATCTATTGTCTGTACATAACCACCTCACCACAACCATCATGTCAGTGTAGGCTGAAAGGAATGAACAGCCTTACTATGTTGCTGGGCATAAGTAAATTGCGACCAGTTCAGAATCCACATTTTTCTTGGTCTTGAATAGAATATGCTGTAGTTGGTCATGGAATATGGTGGAATATAACCTGATTTAGACGAACTCTGCATTCTGTAAGTGTTAATCAGATTTGGATGGGGTCCAGAGGTAGTATGTTGTGAGTTATGTTTACCTTTTTGGTTTTGGGTTTTTTTTTTGTCTTTTCTTTTTTGGTACTAGGAGATTGAACCCAGGATATTGCACTAGGCAAGTGTCCCACATGTTTTGGATGCATGGATCATGTACCACCCAACTTTTACTGCTTAAGTACTTTCTCTCTTATTATATTTTAAGGTCTTGTTTCTACAGGAATGTCACCTTTCCACAAGGCCATTTACTGATCTTCTAAAAGAAATGGTTATTCCCATAGCTCTCTATGTTTAGTTTATTTTTTCTGCACTACTCATTATTAATAGACTGTATATTATTAGTTGACTGGCTCTTCTCTATATAGTCAAAGCTCTCCCAGGGCAGACATTCTGCCCTCTTTGACTACTATTGTACCCTTATGAACAAAATTATGTCTGGCACAAAGTATACAGTAAGGATTTCATGGTAATCTATGAAGTAGTCCACTGCCCAAGTCTCCTGAGAGGAACCAAGTGGCTGTAATCCAGGTGGCTGAAAATTGAGTGTCTGTTTACAGATGTGGGACCAGTCATATACCCAAAAGTTTAGCAAGAAAATTCATGGTACGTGCTTGGCACATAATAATCATTAATCCATCTTAGTTGCTGTTATTATTATTTTGACATTTCTTTCTTGCCCTTATTTCTGTCTGACATTACATTAGTAGTTTATTTTGTCTGCTTCTGCTCTGCCCATCACCATAGCCTCTTAGATTTAGCACCATCTACTGCAGAATTGTCAGTCCTTAATCTCCCCTGGGCCAGAAAGTTATCTCTCCTGGGAACATAGTTGATATTCAACAAAAATAAGGTTGAGAGTGAGAGGGTAGCCCTATTCAACAATTCTGCTGTGTTAGCTTTCCATTGCTATGACAAACTACTAGAAATAACTAATTTCTAAGGAGAAAAAGTCCATTTTGACCCACAGTTTCAGAGGTTTTGGCATATTGTTGCTTGGCTGTCATTAACTGTGGTGGCACAGTGCAACACTGTGGAGAACCCATGTGGAGAAAAATATTTCTTCCCTAGTAACCAGAAAATAAAAGAGAGAGACAGGGAGTCTCAATACTTCCTTTAACAGCACCTTACCTTCTCCATTACCCAACTTCCTCCAGTGAGGCCACAGGCTGAGGACCAAGATTTCAACACATGAGCATTTGGTGGACAGTTACCAAACCACAATGATTAATAGCATAATATTTTAAAGAGAAGGATGCATGCTTTACACCTAGGGCTACTGTCCCTATTTATTTCCTTTTGAAGTAGGCATTCCTTAGGACAGTGTTCCAGATCATTTCTGGCCTCACTTGTTTGGCCAGCCTTGTGTTTCAAACCAGGCTTACTCCCTCCTAGGTCTGCATTTGGGAACACCTCTTCTGCTTGAAATGCCTTTGTATATGTCCTGGCTTTGCTAGTTCCTCCTCATCTTCAAGCTCTTTTCTCCTACAGACTCTTACTCTTGCCTAGTTCTCTGTGCTCTGGTTCCCCTACAACTCCTCTGTTTTCTCTTGCTAGGGCAATATCATCCTTTGTGTCATTATCTTTGAACTCCTGAGACTGCAGGCTCCCTGAAGGGAGAGACTGTCTTGTTTTTCTGTATTCACTCTGCCTGACACAGACATTGTCAAATTGGTGATCATGATTAATAATCTTTGCTTTAACCAAGAAATTGTAAAAAAAAGAGAAAATGGAGAACTATAAATAGCATTTTCTAAATCTTTAGATAAATTTGGCTGTCCTTTGTTGAACAATACAGCAAAATTACCACATTTATTTATTAACTTTCCTCTGACAAATCCACCACACTTTACATGGGCATTATTTTTATACCTCCCACCTTTCATGCTTTTGGTGAATTATGTTGCATCTCAGCGGGAGGAAGTAGAGCCCCCACTTTCACCATCCTGCCCATGAAAACAAGGAGAACCATTTATCATTTGCTGAGTAAATGGATGAATAATGTGGTTATGAGCTCGCTCAGAAGACACAAAGTCCTTTCAGCTACTTACTATTGCTCCTGACAATACTGCACTTGGAAATGAACATGACACATATGCAGGCCTTACACAAGGTAGCAGGAACTTTCTTCCAATTAAAATCTCTAAACCATAAAATGATTAACTAAAAATAAGTTTTACAATTTCCTGCCTACCATAACCTTGCCTGTCTTAAAATTCCTCTAGCAATTATAAGGATTATTAGCTATTTAATTTATAAGGCTTGGATACCTTTCCTTTTGTTCTGATGTGCTTCTTAAATTTCCCATTATTATTTATTTAAAATTCTATATGTTTATGTATTGTTTCCTTGATTACACTGTGTTCTCCTTAACAATGGAGAAACTGTTTATCCCTAATTGAAGTTCATAAAAATGTTTAATTCTTTGTGCCTGCCTGGGAGTTAGAAAAGGGAGGGAAGAAAAGATGGAGAGAGACAAACAGAGAAGGGGAGAGGGAAAGACCATAATCTCCAATTCAGTAGTGCATGAATATGGGTATGCACATGAGTGCTATGCAGATGATTAAATCCATTCTAGGGAAAAAGTCTACCTACACTATATCCTCAAGCCTCACCTCATTAATTGTTTAATGTAGGATTATTTAACTGACACAAAGAGGCAGATAATTCTAGTTCTTTAGTCTGGTAGACACTAACCTCTTCATATCATCTATAAGCTGTTGGCCTTCATCCCCAACTGAGGAGTGACAGCTATTGGTGTATATTAGTAAGCATTCATATATAAAATAGGTGAATGAATGAATTTGGCAAAGAAAAGTGTTACAAAAAGTTGCACTGTATCAATATCAAACTGGCTTAAAATAGGTAAATAGGGGACCTTTTTTTGAATCTGGGTAGATTTAAATGAAAGGCAGCTATTGAAATGGAAACTCAGAAATAAAAAGGAGTAGCATTCGTAATTACAACAGACCAATAGATGTACACACGGACTGTCTCTAGTAAGATAAGATACACCGTCACTTTCTTGAGTGGCAACTAAAGAGTTCTTGCCTGTGGCTGACATAAGATGAAACCTTTGACAGCAGAGAATCTTACCATCTCTGCCCTATTAGAAGTGGTTACTTGCATTGAACCCTCTCTTCAATGCTTGCATTGCCTGCACCATTCTACTCATTTCTTTTGGCTATTTGAATGGAGTTTTCCTGAAATATTTTATCAACAGTACTGGGGTTTGGGATAGGAGAAATACTTTTCATCTAACAAAGAAAGAAGCTAATAGAGCGCTTCTGTGACCTTTGACCTGCCAAGTCCCTTATAGCATTTTATATTCTACTCAGAATGATGATGACTGTTTAAGGGCTAGCCTGAAAGTAAGAAGGACAGAGTAGAGTCACATCTTCAACAATGGAAACATTCCTCTGTGAATGAAGTGATCCCCACCTGTACCAGGTAATTTATCACAGCCCAGTAGACTTGCCAGGATATTGCAGGCTAAGTAACCAGTTCCCCGAACTCTGAGACACCCACCTGATAAGTGTATGGTTTGGTGCTGATAATTTACCAAGTAAAGGAATGTGGCCTTAAGGAATGTAATATTAAGTAAAATAAGCCTTAAGAAACTCCCTGACAATATTTAGGATTTAGATCAGGCTATTTAGGAATGTAGCTGTTATGTTTTATTAGATAGGTTTTGACCTGTAATATATCCAAAATTTATGTGGTACACTCTATTACGATGAAGTTACACTGTTCATAAAACTGCAGATGTCTCATAGGAAAAGGGTGAATCAGATGTTACTGCCAAGGCCCTAGACATGTTTATTCAGCCCAAGGTCAATGCATGATTATTAAACCCTACAGGAAAAAAATAAATAACTTGACACTTTAAAGTGAAAAAAAATCACATTGTTTCTAAGTTGTGGGCATCCTGGCTGATGTGATATGTCTCAACAGTCAGGAAGCGATTTATGTGCTGCTATCTATTTCCTACAAGTCAGTCCAGCCTATTTCCCATTAGAAAGCAGCAGCCCTTCTCTGCAATAGGACTCATTTAATAGGTTATAGAAGGCCACAAAACCTATTCAATTCTAACATTGAGACTGCTGCTAAACCCCCTCCCCTGCATGGCCCTAGGTGCTGGCTTCCTTCTCTCCTCAGCCCTCACAGGCATTATCACTATGAGCCATGTATGGAAAAATCAGAAATCTCCATAGTGGAGAGCAGGGCAATGGAGGGCTTGGTGGCTCCTGATTAGACACTAACCCACTAGACCTTGACCTCAGAAGGGAAGACTCTGGATCAATGAGCATTGGTCCTCTTCCTTTCAAAGCTTCTGTCCATCTTCAACTTTGAAGATTAGCCTAGAAGCTGCTGGCCTCTTTTAGGAATTACATACAAATGCCAACCAGCTTAGACTTTATTTCTGAAGAACAGGTTGTAGCCTAGAAGAAGTTGGATCTGTGAATCCAGAAATAGACACTAAAAGAGGTCCCCTATCCTTTGGTGTCTGCTGAGAACAAGCCGTCCTTCAAAGGATTCAACTCAATAGACATTCACTACTTTCCAGTCTTGGTGTCTTACATCAGCTCCTCCTCCCAGCCATGTTGCCAGTCATGAGCTTTGCAAAGAGTTGTGTCTTTTTGGTAGTCATGGTACAATGGGAGAAGCCGTCAGGCTGGATGGTCATTTCCACAGACTCATTCAATAGGACAGAATTTTCTTCTGAAAAATTGTACTACAATTCTGCTAAACTAGAATCTTGAGTGGTCCTCCTCAGAAAACACAGAGACAGTGAGGAAATGATTTACAGTAGGATTTGGTTTCTAGCATGGTTACACTTCCTTGCCTTGTTCACACAGTGTCCCTAGTACATGTCACCTCAGGTGTGCTTTTGAAACCGGAACATTCCAGGGCTTGCTTCAAACACCATCTATGCCACATTGTAAGTGACATTTTTTTTTCTACTATTCTCCTCCAAGGAAATAGCACCTACTTCCTTAAAAAACTAATAAGGGTTTTATAAACACAAAATTATTTTTCCCCCTAAACTTATATTTATTTATGAATGATCACAAGGATGGGAAACTCTGGCTTATGTGCCACAGCAAGTGCTCGAAATCATTTGGCACATGATGAGATGGACACATACTTTTCCCTTTGCCATCTGTCTTTATCGATATTTTGTATGGCCCATGAATGATGTTACATTTTTATCTAAATGTCCCTTTACAGAAAAACAACAACAACAACAACAACAACAAAAAGTTCCTTATCCCAGGAAAATGATTAGATGATAGAAACTACCAATGTGGTTTCTTAATGAATTTACTTGTTTAGTTTTCAACAGCTCTTTTCTGAGGCCAGACCATTAGTCAGGAACTGCAGTGGGTGCTGAATGCCAGGAAACCTCGGGAACATGATAGGTGGTTCTTGACTTTACAAAGCTTCCTTCCCCTACTGGGAGAAATAGAAATTCATCTCTCATAAAGACCTCTCTAGCATAATTCTAGGGGCCTTTGTGGCTGGATAGCTCCCTGTGGTAGTTGTCAGCCCTTTACATCTCTGACCGCAACCACTGGGTCTGATGGCACATTTCCATGACATCAATGATAGCAACTTATGGTGACCAGAATGCCTCTAGACATTGTCTAGAAAATGTCTCTAGAGATTGTCTCCTGGAGGCAAAAACCACCAGTTTCATAATCACTGCTCTAAAGTGACAAATGAGGTGATAAATGCAGGTTCTATAGGAGCTTAGAGGGGCACATCTAACAAAGACTTCAAGGTCAAGGAAGCCATATTGCTCAGGGCCCAGCAGGAAACCGATAAGATTAGCAAACTCAACTTTGAATAACCCTAGACAGTTTTAATGAAGGTATCCCTCACAGAGTGTGTGCAAGGTAAAAAGAAACCACATAGATGATAGTGCATTGTTCCCAGATAGTGACAGCAGGCCTGATCTAAGCCCCCCCCCCCCCCCCCCCGGCTAGAAGTTGAAGCTGAAGCTTACTAGAAGAAAACTGGGTGAGTTACATTGAGAAGTGGACTTGAGAAGAGCTATCCACTTCGGTGGAATGAATCAAGTCCTGCTGGGAACACAAATCTGAGCTCCTGATTCCTTCCACTGATCACTTGCAGGATTCCTATGGGCCACCCCAACCAGAAGGCAAAGGTCAAATAGCAAATAGAAATCAGATGCTCAGGAGAGGACAGCGGAAAGAAGCAGGGTGAGAAAGCTGCCTGGAGGGCTACAAAGGAAATATCTGTCTAACAATGCTGAACTCCCCATAGAGATCTGAAGGCTACGCTTGTATTCAAGGGGAAAGGAAGGATTAAAGATGTGCACGAATAACGGTGATTTCTATAAAATTACTATGGGGCTAACCCTTGTGTTTTCTATGATCTGTTGAGACTCTACCCACCTGGTTTGCTGAAGAACAATCTAAGTCACATTTTGGGGCGGGGAGCAGGTCTTTCCTTGTTATGACATACAGAATATTTAGAATAGGGTCTGCACCTTGCAATATTGCGAGGTGGGTTCATTGTCTAAAAACTCCAAAGGTGTTTGTTCAATGAAGAAGCCAAAGGCAGGGGGTGAGGGAGAAAAGAGAAAGTGGGAAAGAGAGCAAGTAGACTGTTGTTTTTAGATTAAGCCTCAAAGTGAACCAGCCTGAAGGGCTGTCATTCACTGGGGTCCAGAGGCAAATGTGAAGCCAGTTAATGAGGGATCACCTCTACAACCCCATGTCTAGACCATTCATCCTCTCTGCAATTGTCCCACATCTACGTCCACAAGCCTAGCTTCTTTGTTTTTCTTGTTTGTTTGAAACAAAAGCTTGGATGGTAATAATCTGGGTGCCTAGCAACTGCTTTAGACCCCATGACATGGAAGTCATTAACAACCCTGAGGCCTAAAGCTCAAAGATGAGAACACACAAAGCCTGCTGTCATGGCATCGATCTACCTGTTGGAGATGAAGAGTGTGCACCTCCAATTCCTTCCAGGCTTCCATAGCTCTGATTCTAAAACACAAATTTGTTCTTCAGTACACTCATGTGAGTGAAGCGCTTTAGGAACTGGAGCCTTTTCTGTATGGTTCAGAAATCCAGGGATCCAATTCAAAAAGGTGGTGAGATCATGGGAAGTTAGAAAATGGGGGTGGGGGAAAAGGAGAGGGCAAAGAACCCCAAGAGGAGCTAAAGTTGTAAGGGAGGACTAGATTTGTAAGGGAGGGAGTAGATTCCTAAGGAGGTATGTTTTTTAACTCCAGCACATCCAAGAAGCACACCAAGAGGTGGCCACCAGCCCACTTGGGCTTTTGATAAACAGCTGGCCAATACGTCCAACTGAGACAGACATACCCAGACTTTTAGGGGTGCTATCTCACCCCAGCTGCACTGCAGATGGAAGCATTCATGGGATCAGGGCCCAAGGCATACCTTTGTGGCACAGCTGAAAAGCCAGGAAACTGTGCTTCACTTATTTATGTCTGCCTGGGCATGTGCTGACTCTTTGGGAATGAGAATAGCAGAGCTAAGTGCTTCCTTCAACACAGTAGCATTACTAGTTGTATAGGTGGCTGACCTTGGTCTTCTAGAGTGCTCTGTGCCTCCATCTCAGAATTAACCTGGCTGCCTCTCCCTGTCTGCCTTATATCCTGCTTCCACTGCCATTCTGTCCGTGTCCTTGCTAATTTGGCAAAGTTAATACCTGATTAATAACTCCTGTGATAGACGAGTTCCTGGATGAGCCATAACCCCCATTTACAATCTGCTAGTGATTGAAAAATTATGTTCAGTTCAGTAATAATTGATGGAAATGATCTGTTCTCGTCTGCAGCTGATTTGCTTTGTAATTGTGATTTAATAATGTAAATATCGCTTGTTTTCTTCTCAAGAAGAATTACCTTCTGATTTTGCTAAGCTCCAATCTTCCTGGGCTTTCTTATCTCTTTATCTTTCCTCATTAGATTCTAAGTGAAGTGTATTTCTTATTTTCTTCGTATGCAGACACTCACACATTCTAAGTCAATAGAAGAAATACATACTCATTTTTTTCAACCGGCTATCAAAAACAAAACTAATAGTACTTTTTCTTTTTTTAAAGAAATACTTCGACCCAACCCTTTTTGTAGTTACATAGGAAGAAATAGGAGGCCTTAACCAGTTGGACACAGAAGGTCGGAGAGTGTCACAAACCTAAATTCCTAAATGAAATGGACTTTTCCTAAATGAAATGGACTTTTATATTCTTATTCTATTGGATGTTGCTCTACAATTATGCACTTATACCACACATGGTTCTGTCTGTATATGCATGTATAAAATACAAGGAGCAATAAATATCATGCTGCTATTTACATTTATTCCAAAAATTACTGTCAGGATACAATATAATTGGAGGGATAGAAACCAAACTTCTGGGATTGAGTATAAGTAGAGTATGTACAAAGCCACATAGCAAAGGTCTATGGGCTTATCCACCATAATGGTCCTCTTTCCAAGCTTCCTGTATGAGCATCTCTAAAAGTTTGCAGATAACACCTGTCTAGTTACCAGGATCCAGCATCAATTCCACCTAGTTTGGTGAGCAATAGTTTCCTTCAGTCCAGTTCTTTTATTCCAAGATCTTACAACAGTTCAAATCTGCTATGTCAGAGCCTCATTTTCCTTCTAATCTTCCATGTCTTTCTCAAAGAAAGAGGGAGACCTAGATGGGGCTTCTGGTCCTGTTGAGCCCTTGCTTGAGGCTTTTCTCATCCCAGTGAGCTTAGCATCTCTACCTTCCAGGAACAGAGCCTGCTTGAGTTTTCTAGAGCAGAGAAAGGATTCATGTGTCTATATCTATAAAAGCTCAGCATTATAAATACCGGCATGATCCAGGATGTGGTGATAAGTGCCAAAAAAATCTTGGCTGATTGGCCATCAAAAGCAGAGAATAAAAGAGCAGTAGATGAAGGATCTATGAAATGAACTGGCTAGATTAGCTAATTTCACAGAGAAGGAAATTGCAGATGGGTGGGGTGAAGCAGCCACATTGATGTCTGGCTAGTGAGTAGCTAGTCCTAGGCATTGCCTTAGCATTGGTTTTGAACTGCTGTAGCCATGGATCAGTGTCAAGAAATCTTTGGTGTGCTTCACTATCTCAGAAGCCCGTTTCCTTGCCTTTTGACATTCGCTCTCTGGCTAGTAAGGATTAGCACAGTAGGCTCTGTAACTATGAAGATGTATCTTTAACAAATGCAAGGGGCAGAAAAGCACAGAGAAGCAGCATTTTTCTGCATCTAGAATGAACTCTCATACCCATGAAAATGGGCCTTGGATTATATAAGTGGATGATTAGTTGTACCTGTAAGACATCATTTCACTCCACCTATAGAGAGAAGAGTCGGGGGGAAAAAAGTACAATTGCTTGTCAAAATCTACAAGAATGAGAGTCATGGAAAGAAAGGAAAGAATTCATTTACCCCATTAGCACAAGACATTACCCTCAGATACACACAGTCCTTCATAATTGTCAAAAGCTCTCTTTCTGCCCCATCTCCAAGCAGCAAAATCACAGTGACAGAAAGCTACCCTGACATTGTCATGGTGTCTCTCTATTCCTATGCTTGTATTGTCAGGACACCAGTCAGAGTGAGGTCAGCCTAGATCCGTTCTGTGGCAGACATGCCTGACAGCAAAGATTTCTCAATGATGGAACCCGTTGAAACTCTGGGTGTCCATCCATGATCACTACATTTCTAGAACTTAAGGGGTTACTTAAGATGTCTGGCCATAGACCATATTGTTCTGTTAGGAAAGATGGTGAAATATTGAAATTGATAGTGACCTTGGAGTCACTGTCCATATGATGGACTTGGGAGTCATTCTATATCATTTTGTATTTAATAGTAAAAAGAAATCAAGGCTTATATTTCTATTCAAAAGACACATAACAGTCTAGCACCAGTGGCTCACATCTGTAATCCTAGCTACATACATAGGAGGCTGCGATCTAAGATTGTGGTCGAAGCCAGCTTGGGCAGGAAAGTCCCTGAGATGCTTATCTCCAATTTACCACCAAAAAGCCAGAAATGGAGCTGTGGCTCAAGTGGTAGAGCACTAGCATTGATCAACAACAACAACAACAGCAAAGAACTTATGAACAGTGCCCAGATCTTGAGTTTGAGCCCCAGGATTGGCACATACACACACACACACACACACACACACACACACACACACACACACACACACATACACACACACCATTTAGACACACCAAAGTCACATAACATGTTATAATGTGGTGCTGGTAGCTCATGCCTTCTTACTAGTTACTTAGGAGGTTGAGATCTGAGGATCATGATTCAAAACCAGCCCGGGCAGGAAAGTTCTTGAGACTCTTATCTCCAATTAACCAGCGAAAAACTGAAAGTAGAGCTGTGTATCCAGTGGTAAACTGCTAGCCTTGAGCAAAAAAGCTAAGGAAGAGTGCCTAGGCCTTGAGTTCAAGCCCTAGGATGATAGCCTTCCCCCCCACACACACACACCAAAAAATAATAGCATATTAGAATAATCAAGCTAGCGAGGTTGTCTTTTTTTTTTTTTTTTTTTTTGTCAGTCATGGGGCCTGAACTCTGGGCCTAGGTACTGTCCCTCAGCTCTTCAGCTCAAGGCTAGTGCTCTACCACTTGAGGCACAGCACCACTTCCAGCTTTTTTCTGCTTATGTGGTGCTGAGGGATTGAACCCAGGGCCTCCTGCAAGCCAGGGAAGCACTCTACCACTGAGCCACCTTAATCAAGCTGAGAATCTGTCTTAGAATGTCTGATCTCTAATGCAGTGTTTTCTTTAGTATTCCAACCATTGAGATGCAGAAGATCCTAGAAGATTAGGTATACAAAGTGATTTCTGTGGTGAATAAGTCAACAGAGGCCAGAAAATAGGAGGATGCCTTTCACAGAGGTCATCTTAATCACAGTTCAAGTTAGATGCAGGAGAGATAGGATTAGCTTACATAGCCCGAGGTATAGATGGGAAGTGCCTTTGACTTTCCAAATGGACCAACTTCCAGGCCCTCGGGAGCAAGGACTGCACAGTGAATGCACAGCTCCTAATCTTTTTTTTTTTTCCTCTCTGCTGCATCTGAGCTGAGTGCCCAAGCAACGCTATCTTCCCGAGAAGCTTCAGAGCTTCGACCTTTCTGCTCTGCCAAGTGTGCAGCATTACTCGGGCTGTTTCCTGCATGCCAATTGGGTGAGCTAGTGGGTACTTTGCCTGGAAGCTAACATAACTATTTCAAAATTATTAACGAGTGTTGGTAATTAACATCATTGTTGTACGACGGTGGTATTGGGAGGATAAAAGAGAAGAATCAAAGACAAAGAATGAAAGCCAGGAAGCAAGAGGAGTAAAATGGCATCCAGGCCTCATTTGCAGAAACCGAAAACTGTTTCTTCAAGGTTGTGAAGATCATAGGATGGCTTCCTTTAGAGCTCTGGACCATTGAAGCCTTTTCAGATAGGTGCAATTCTGAAAAAATAACTAACAGCAAAAAGAGAGGTGGGATGATGACTCAAGTAGTAGAGCAACTGACTGGCAAGTAGGAGGCCCTGAGTATAATCTCTGATCTTCCAAGACTTCTGCCTAGATCCTATGCACCCACCATGCACCAACACTGCAGGGCCTCCAACCTCTTCCTGAAGAAGAACATGGCTGTTGGTCCATAAGTTTGCAAAGAACAATTGCACACAGTGTCTTCCATTCTCATTGGCCCAGCAGATTCCTGAATGAGGAAGCTAAGCCACTGATTCTGCCTGGACTGAAGTGTTAGTGTTGGGTCAGCTGCTTGTGCAGACAGGTACAAGAGCAGCAGCCACAGACCCATGGTGGATGATGGGAGATCTATCAACAGGCTCTCAACAGGAAAACCACTGGACCAAAGAACATTTTGCATTTTTCCCACCTTTCCTTTCTCTTCCTTTCTCTCTTCCTCTTTCTTCCTCTCTCCCTCCTCTCTCTCTCTCTCTCTCTATCTCTCTCTATCTCTCTCTCTCTATCTCTCTGTTTTTCTCTCTTATTAGTTATACTAGGTTTGAAATAAAAGTCTCCTGCTTTATAGCCAAGTACTCTATCACTTGTGCTCTATTACCTTACCCCACTTTTTGCGTTTAGTTACTTTTTGGCTGGAATCTCTTGTTTCTACCCAGGCCCAACCTCAAACTGTGACCTTCCTGCCTATGCCTCATGCATAGCTAGGATCACCAGCATGCACCAACACACCTAATGGTGTTGGTTAAAATGGGATCTTACTAACCTTTGGCCTCCAACCATGACTGATTAGTCTCTACCTCCCAAGTAGCTGAAATCACAAGCATGCACCAATAGGCAAACTTTTGAGAGGAGATGACTGCTAATAATTAAAATGGGAAGCTACGGGTGAGCAGGATTGCCCCAGGCAAGCCAAACTATATGGTCACTCAGTCTGTAAAAACAACAAGTCTTCCTAGGTGTAGCAATACAAATCATTTCTATGTGGCTAAATGACAGGGAAGTGTTTTGAGACATGCAGTGTCAGGTGATTTTATTGCTATGTGGGCTCTGTAGAGTGCACTTAGTGGTCAATAACTGGATGTGGTCTCTTGGTACAATCAAGGGATGTTGTACATCTGAAGGGTATGAGCTTGATACTGGCTGATGAGGCAGATTGCTACTTATAGTATACATAATTCGTAGGAGCACACTCTAAAGTAGTAAAATATAGTACTGTACATACACAAACCAATAACATAGGTATTTATTATCACTACCAGTGTTATGCACTGTGCTTACTTGTGTATGCAGTGTTTTTATACCACTTGACACATAGTAGGCTTCTTTGCACAGCTCCATCACAAACATATGGATAGTGCAGTGTGCTATGCCATTTTGCCAGCCAGGCTATCACCAGGTGATAGAAATTTTTCATTCCCTTTGTAATCCTATGGAACCACCATCATATACATAGCCCGTTGTTGACCAAATAGTGGCATCAGACTGCAAATTAATTCTCAGGGGGAAAAAAAAAGTCAAATACAGTAGGTGTTAGAAGGACAATTTTAATGTCCTCAAAAGCAAGCAAGCAAGCAAGGGAAGGGGCAAAGCACTTACACTGATGTCACTCTATTATTATAAATAATTGGAGATTTTGTACAATGTCCGACCTTGACACATCTGACTCTAGATCTGCTGTGGGGGTCAAGAACCCACTTTCCCAAAGAGCCCTCAGGTAATTCTGGTGTTGGAAAGCCACTGACCCAGACATTTCCATTCCTCCAAAATACTGTTTCATTTAAGAAACTAGGCCTGGGTGACTGGTAGTGCCTGCTTTCACTGCTGCAGGCAAGGTCAAAACCAACTGTCTTTTTTAGTGGGGGTGTTTTGTACAGAATAAAGGTTGACTTGGCCCATGGCTCTGGAGTCTGGAAAGTTCCTCATCTACTGAAAAAAAAAAAAAAACTGGTGGGAGAGTTCCTGCATCCTAAATAGAAGAGAACATAACCTCGAGAGACAGATAATTCATGCGATATTTTCTCTTACTCTTTTTCATGTTTATTTCTGTTTTTTTTTTTACTATTTTTCCTAGCATATATCCAAAATACAAGAGGATTGCCTAGACACGTACAGTGTGTGAACAAGTTTACCTCCTCTACTATATTCCGTTGTTTTTCACTCCATTTCACTATTTACACAAATACATATATATGAGTATGTACATGTATCCTCGATCTTTACCGTCCCTTATCCCCTACTGCTAATTTTCCCAAAATAAAAATCCCTCTCTTACCCTCATAGTCCATTATTATTGTTATCTTGATTTCATGTATGATTGAAAACATATGACATTTGGATTTTGAAACTTGCTTTAGTTTGCTCAACATGACTCTTAGGACCAGTACAGTTGGAAAAAGAAGCATTGTCTTATTCAGTGCTTTTGTTGTCTCTTAATTATTGAGTTGTTGTTGTTGTTATTGTTGTTCAGAACTCCTATTGGTTATGTGTGTTTGTGTGTGTGTGTGTGTGTGTGTGTGTGTGTGCATGTGCACACACATGTGCAAGGTTCTGAGCTCAGAGAACTGTGTTTCCAGCATGACTTTTTTACTTAAGGATAGTGTTCCACCACTTTAATCATACCTCCACTTCTGGCTCCTGCCTGGTTAGCTGGAGATAAGAATTTCATGGAGTTTTAGGCCATCAGATGTCAGCTTCCTGAGTAGTTAGCATTATAGGTGAGAGCCACCGTTGCCAGCATCCCTTCACTTTTTTACTTGTCAACACTGAAATGACTTTGTTCCTTCAGAGTGCAACTAGTAGTAACAATAAAAAGAAAACCTATAAAATAAATAAAAGCTTTTGAATATCTTTAAGCATTTTGTCAATAACTTAGCTATTTAGGCCCTGCTATTAAAAATGATGTGTTTCTTTTTCCTTCTCTGCTTTGTTGGGTCTGGAATGTTCATGTAGTTTATATTGGAATACTTGTTAGAATGTAAATGCTAGCTACTTTTTTAACCCACTCAGACTATATTGCTCATCAAACAGACTTAAGCATCTGTTTGCAGCTGTTTTTGTCTGTGCAACCAGCTTTCTGGATGCTCAATCTCTCTCTCCACCCCGCTCCTTTGCACTGTCTCTGTCCAGATCCTATCTTCCTTTCCCTGGCACAATGCTCTATACTTCTATTTAAAGGGAATGCATGTCCCAGTGCCAGTGTCACATACCTGTGATCCTATCAACCCAGAAAACAGAGGAAGGAAGATCAAGATTCAAGACTAAAATGGACATGCATACTAGACACCCATCTCAGTCAACATCTGGATCCAGTGTTATATACTTATTTTTTTAAAAATTGTATTGTAAAGATGATGTACAGAGGGGTTGCAATTACATAAGTAAGTAAATATCTTTTTTTTTTTTTTTTTTTTTGGTCTGGGCGTGGGGCCTGAACTCTGGGCCTGGGTGCTATCCCTCAGCTCTTCAGCTCAAGGCTAGTGCTCTACCACTTGAGCCACAGCACCACTTCCGGCTTTTTTTCTTTTTGCTTATGTGGTGCTGGGGAATTGAACCCAGGGCCTCATGCATGCAAGGCAAGCACTCTACCACTGAGCCACCTTCCTGTCCCGACCCGCAGGACTTCAACGAGGGCAATGAACCTAAGCGAGAAGGAATGAAGGGACAAGAGACACAAAGAAGAACATCAAGACAAGGATTCTGATCAAGCTGCCAAATTTTATTTTTCACACAGGGGTATTTATATGCTTAGAATAAGGAAGCTTTTTCATTGGGCATAGCAGCTGCAGGATGCTTGCTTAGGGCAATGTGAAAAGGTGGTCAATAGCAGCTACCTGGTCTTTGTTTGGGGCAGGATGCAAAGACCAGATTCTGTAAATAGCCTCCAGAGATGTTCCAGCGAGATAGTCAAGCTTATCATGCAGAGAGACTCCCTGCAGGGCTCTCGACACCTTCCCAGCCCCATAAGTAAGTAAATCTCTTTTAAACAGTGTCATCACCTCCCTCCTTCATTCTCTCCCAATTTTTCCCTCCCAACTTCTGTCCCTCCCAAGTTGTAAAGTTCATTTCTAACTTAGTATTTGGTTGATATCACTGTTGCATTGGTTGACTCTTTGTCCCACTATTTCTGTGATTCCCTCTCTCTTCTCCAAATCAGATAAACTTATACATAAGACAAAGGGTATAGAAATTTTAAAAAACAGCAATAACAGGGAATAAATCAAAGGAAAAAAACAGGAAAAAATAGCTGCAAACAGTATACTAAAAACCTCTGTTTCTATTTATTGGCATTCATTTCTGTAAGCATCATTTTATATCATCATATACATACAGCTATTGAGTCATTGTGATCCTCTCCTAAGAATATCCTAGACATATTCTAGTTATTACAAGTGAAGGAAACCATGCAACATATGTTTGTTTGGGTATGGCTTGCTTCACTAATACAATTTTTTCCCCAAGTCTTTCCATTTCCTTACAAAATGAGGCACTGTCATTCTTTCTGATGGAAGCCTAGAATCCCATTGTGTGTATCGATATATCACATTTTCTTGATTTATTCATCTACGGAGGGGCATCTCAGTTGATTCCATATCTTAGCTATGGTAAATAATGCAAAGAAACAACAACCCCATTAATAAGTGGGCTAAAGACTTAAAGAGAGACTTCCCTGAAGATGGATTAAAAAGCCTATTTATTGCCTGACAGGCCAAAAATATGTACTCAAATCAGCACTGTGTGCAACTCCAGCTTTTGAATGAAGAATTGGTAGGAATGGTCTGATCTGAAAGAGCCTGTCTTGCTAGGCATCAGGGAAAGTTTTTCCCAGATACCGCCCCCCTCTCCCTTTTACTGCAGTGTTCACCTTCTCTTCAATACCCCAGCTCCCTTTGACCTTTCATTTCTTCATCTGCCTCTTCTTCCTCTGAGTTTTCCTCCTGGCATCTTTCCCTCCTACTGTGCCTCCTGTCACCTCCAGCCCTCCTCCTTGCTCTCATCTCCTGCTGCTCCTTCCTCTGAGCCACTCACCCCAGGGCATCTTCCTCTGCAAGTCACCTCCTGACAGGTCTCATGGAAAAGCTGTGACAGGTGCTGGCATTTAACCTTACAGAGCCGTTTCCATAGATAGAGCCACCGTTTTACAGGGCATATTTAGAGGGATGGTGGGGGCCAGGGATCCCTGGAGGGGGAAGTTTCATTATTTCCAGAGAAGGGACCAGGCTGGACTTTCCTCAAGAAAAAGATGATGGCTTCACTGATGTGAAGGACCAATCTAGCAAAGGGCCAGGACATCTTCCAAAATTGTCCCCAGGGAATTTCAGAAAGAAGAAAAAAATATCTGTCAAGATAAATAACCCCCAGAAGTGAAAGGTTAAAAGCTAGGCACTGGGGCTGGGAAGGTGGCTCAGTGGTAGAGCGCTTGCCTTGCATGCATGAGGCCCTGGGTTCGATTCCTCAGTACCACATAAGCAGAAAAAGCCGGAAGTGGCACTGTGCCTCAATTGGTAGAGTGTTAGCCTTGAGCAAAAGAAACTCAGGGACAGTGCCCAGGCTCTGAGTTCAAACCCCAGGACTGGCAAAAAAAAAAAAAAAAAAAAAAAAAAAGCTAGGCCCTGACCTCACATCTCTAATCCTAGATACTTAAGAGACGGGATCTGAGAATCACAGTTTGAAGCCACCCAGAGCAGAAAATGCCATGAGACTCTTACTTCCAATTAACTCTCCAAAAGGCCACAGTGGAAGTATGGATCAAGAGGTCGAGTGCCATCCTTGACCAAAACAAGCTAGGCAAGATCACCAGGCCATGAGTTCAAGCCCCAGTCCCAACATCATAAAAAAAGGGAGAGGCTAACACATTTAACTTATATTTCCAAGGCTATGTCTCGAGGCTGAAGACACAGGAGTGAATATTGGTTGTAAGAGCCTGGTCCTGGATATAGCTAGCTGGCCTCAAAGGAGGTGAGGGGGAACAAGCAAGTCAGGAAGCAGGTCTGGTATTTTCTCTGGATTTTCTATTTGCTCCCTTCATTTTCCAATGCTTAGATTAGTTTAACTATGAAAATTAATATGTCTGGTCTATTATGCCTGATGCAAGTGAGTTAGAAATGACAAAGTACTGAACTCTTGAGTCTAAGTTATAGAAAACTACAAACGGCTTCAGATTCTGACTCATTAGGAAAATGCTGATTCCCCAAGCTGAGAGGCCTTGTTCTCTCCATCATCTCTGCAGCCTCCACCCTCAAGTATCCAACACACTTGGTTCCCAATAGATGGAGTTAACATGACTGCTGGTGACCCCGCCCCCCAGAGACATCTGGCCAGTCAGGGACCCTCCTCCATCTCTTCCAGTTTCTCTGCCTGCATCTCCATTGCTAAGTTGGGACAGACAGATGCCAACAGAGACTGTTGTGAGTCCTATGACTGCATGATGACTGTGTCATCTCTGTAACTATGTGATGTCAGACCAGAACTACAGAAGAAGCCTCCTCTGAGGTGATATGAGGTTTGCTCACTCCAAACCTGCATTCTGTATCTAAGAGGGAAGATCTCTCAGGTCCTCTGATAAATGGCCCTATTTATATCCTTGCAGATCTTAATCTTGCTAGTATAATGAATTGAACTTATCTTCTTTAAGTGCTTCTTCCTCGGGAAGAAATAACCCCCTTTTGGTTGTTTAGGATCATCTTATTTGGGAATGCCTGCGGGCTTAGGGAAGGTGCACAATACCTCTAGGTTATTGATTTTATATAGGACATTACACCATAAAAGGAATACTTCAGCAGACATGGAGTTCCTGCTTTCATATTATTTGTCAAAGAAAATATTACGGTTTTACAGCCTTTTTCTTAAAGTCCCTTTTTTAATGTGTTGCCAGAATTTCCTGTAGTGCTCAGGTAAGCTCGCATGCCCCAGCTCTATCTTTCTTTCCTCCATCATTCCAGTGTATCCTTCCTTCTCCTCCCTTTTTCTGTCCCATGCTTCCCTTAAATGCAGCTTCCTGCCCCATTTATCTCCCTTTAACTACACAGTCAGCAATGTGGCTTCCTGGCACTAAGCAGGAAGGCGTAAAACACGTATGGCCTTCTGCTCCTTCTCCGCAGCATGGAATCAGAATCTTACATTGTAACCAAGACAGGAGAAGGCAAGGAAAGCATTCAACTCTGTAGTTTCCCAGGTATGCTGGCATTTAGTAACCTAGATTGCTTGGGCTTTAAAAAAATCTCACCCCATATTTCAAGTAGGTATGGGATCTAAATCACCTGGACTGAAGTGGGCCTCTTCTCCTTTGTCAGCAAAGAGGCCTGCTCTTATGGAGATGCATGTTTGGAAGTCAGATGATAGAGCTCATAGAAAATGTAACACTCCAATAGAGTTCCAACTTGTGTCCCCTGAGACCTAACCTAAGACTGTGTCTTTTAGAGATGCAAAGTCCACGGATCTTAATATGAGGAGTACTAAGAAATTTGTTTTCACTGGTTTACTCCTTCATAGGCTGTATCACAATCACTTTCCTGTTGTAATGACAAATATCTGAAGTAATCAACATGAAAAGAGAAAGGGCTTAATTTTGGGCTTAATAGTTTTAGAAGTTCTTGATTCATTGTTTCCAGCACTTTGGGACCTGGGGGAAAACAACATACCCTGGTGAGTCCACATGGAAGAGTAAAACCATTTATCTCATAGCAAAGAAACATAGAGAAAATAAGGAACAGAGGCCCAGGTCCCAGGATCCACTTCAAGACCCCTCCACTAATGACCTAACCATCTTCCATCAGGTCCTACCTCTTTCTTAAAGTTCCCACCAATTCGCAGTAGTGTCAAGTTGGGCACCAATGTCTGTCTGACACAAGGGCCTTTAAGAAGCATTTAAGATCCAAACTACAGAATAGACCCAGTTAATCATGTGTGTAAGACTGAAAAAAGAACAGTACTGCAGGATTCCTAAAAACCCCTTTGGTGTGGCCTCCATACCAACAGCATACTGCCACCAGAGCATTGGATAGCAGTACAGAATCCTAGATCACACTCCAGACATGCTGAATCAGAATCTATGGTGTTTTTTTTTAAGTCCTTGAGGAATTTATATGCAAATTAAAGTCTGAGAAGCATTTTTACATGGTATCTATCTTACAAACTTGACAAAATTCGTTTTCTCACTTAATGAGGTAGTATTATCATAACGATCCCCATTTTACATGAAATGAACTTTTCCTACAGTTTTTTTTTTTTGTTGTTGTTGGCTGTCATATATCCATCCCATAAAACAACATTGTAGAGAGTGCAAATCAAGTGCCACATTCCAGAGAGAAGCCATGTAGTCTGGTGATTCCCTTTGAAAGGTGTGTCTTGCTCCTTCAAATGTGTATTGCCTCTAACATCTAGGAAGACATCCCTTTCCTCTGTGCAGGTCAATACTTCTGAGTTGATTGGCATGCATGAATGATGCCTCACCGGGAGATTTTCAATACCATCTGGTGTGTGTAGCCTGAGCTAGGTCTTTCTTTTTCTCTCTAAGGAACAGAAAATCATGACCCTGCCTGAAACTCATAACAGGCCCACTGCAGGCAGCTCATTTGTTGGTTCAGTGCAGCATAGCTTAATTACATGGCAAATCTGCTCCAGTCTATCTTAAAAGAATAATGGAGTTTCAGTAGAAGGAAGCCAGACTCCTATTCTGCCATATTTATATGCCATTATAGAAAAATGTAAGATGAGACTGGGAATTCATTTTGGTGTGTTTGATTCCATTATTGTTTCATCCTTGAAAATACTGAGAATAGGGTTTCAATAGACAAAACAGTATAATCTTTAGTATACCTTTGAAGATAAATACTCTCAGGATCCCATTCAACTCCAAGATTCTGTAAATCTCAGAAATGATGAGAAGGTTTTTGTATTTTTGTATTCCGTTATCCAGACATATATATATATATATATATCCAGACATA